>NC_136721.1:11773899-12043899 GCF_936440315.1 Barbus barbus
AGATGACGACTCGGCTGCGTTACCCCCTTCGGGGCGTGTGGCATCCGAGACTGATCCAGAATGGGCGGCTATGCTTCCCGGGCCGCCGAGAAGGTTGGGCTTGTGTGGAACCCTCCACCATGTCCTGAACCTTCTCGGTTGGACGATTGGTTTCTCGGGGCGGGCCGTGCTGGTTCTCAGTGCGCCGCCCCGGTACCTTTCTTTCCGGAAGTGCATAAGGAGCTTTCTAGGACGTGGAAGGCACCGTATAGTGTCCGAATCCGTCCTAGTGGCTCCTCCCCCCTCGCCACCCTCGACGGCGGGGCAGCTGAGGGGTATGTGGATATTCCCCCAGTGGAGCGGGCCGTCGCGATGCAACTGTGTCCGGCATCCGCTTCCTCTTGGCGGGGTAATCCACGCCTCCCGTCCAAGGCCTGTAGGTTCTCGTTCGGTCTAACGGCGAGGGCTTACAAGGCCTGTGCACAGGCTGGTTCCGCCCTCCATGCCATGGCGCTCTTGCAGGTCCACCAGGCCCAGGCGCTCATGGACATGAACGAGGGTGGTTCTGACCCAGAGCTCCTTCGGGAGCTCCGTGTGGCAACCGACCTCGCCCTCCGGGCGACGAAGGAAACCACACGTTCAGTCGGTCAGGCGATGTCCACCTTGGTGGTCCAGGAGGGTCACCTTTGGCTCAACCTGGCAGATATGAGGGACGCCGATAAATATCGGTTCCTGGATGCCCCTCTTTCCCAGGTTGGGTTGTTCGGCGACGCGGTCGAGAGCTTCGCCCAGCAGTTCTTGGCCGCACAGAAGCAGACGGAGGCCATCCGGCACATCCTGCCCCGGCGGACCGCTGCTGCTTCCTCCCGTCCGCCGGCCACAGATCCTCCGTCTACTCGTCGCCGAGGTCGGCCTTCTGCGGCGTCCTCCGCTCCCGCTAAGCCCCAGCAGCAGCAACCATCCAGGCCTCAGCGCGGAGCAAGCCGTAGGAAGCCGACCCCGCCCGTCCAGGCCGCTGCCAAACCAGGGGGCAAGCGACGGTGCAAACGACCCTGAGACGGGCGGCCCAGAGGTGGATCAAGTTGCTCTTCAGGAGATGGCGAAGGCGCCACTCCTTCCCCCGGTGGAGGGCCGGGTGGAGAATCTTTTGTTTCCTTTCCTTTTGTTCCGCACTGACGCCTCCGCGCACTCTCTCTGCCCTTTGCCGGAAGCAGGTATGTGCTGCACCACACACTCAGACCCCACTTCGGGCCGCTGTGCCGTCCGAGTCGGGTCCCTGCATTCCGCCGCGCTGCCCCACCCCGGGTACGTCTGTGGTGCCCTTAGTCCCGCTTGCTCGGTCCCTGGGAGCGTGGGTAGCGCTTCCCAGCCCGTCTCGCTGGCTCATCCGTACCATCAGACTCGGCTATGCGATTCAGTTCGCCCGGCGCCCCCCTGCTTTCAGGGGCATTCTGTTCACCCGTGTTCTGGCAGACAGTGCCCCTGTGCTCAGGGCAGAGATCGCAGTCCTACTGGCGAAGGACGCGATCGAGCCGGTCCCTCCAGCCGATATGAAGACCGGCTTCTACAGCCCGTACTTCATTGTACCCAAGAAAGGTGGTGGGTTACGGCCAATCTTGGACCTGCGCGTCCTGAACTGGTCCCTTCACAGGCTACCGTTCAAGATGCTTACGCAGAAACGCATTTTCAAATGCATCCGTCCCCAGGATTGGTTTGCAGCGATTGACCTGAAGGACGCGTACTTTCATGTCTCGATTCTTCCTCGACACAGACCGTTTCTTCGTTTTGCGTTCGAGGGACGGGCATATCAGTACAAGGTCTTACCCTTCGGGCTTGCCCTGTCGCTCCGCGTCTTCACGAAAGTCGCGGAGGCGGCCATTGCTCCCTTGTGCGAGCGGCGTGTTCGCGGTCTCAACTACCTCGACGACTGGCTTATTCTAGCCCAGTCGAGAGAGCAGTTGTGCGAACACAGGGACATGGTGCTCAGCCACCTCAGCCACCTAGGGCTTCGGGTCAACTGGGAAAAGAGCAAACTCACCCCCGGGCAGAGGATCTCTTTTCTCGGTATGGAGTTGGACTCGGTCAACATGACAGCGCGCCTCACCGAGGCCCGTGTCCAGTCAGTGTTGAGCTGCGTGAGCACGCTCAGACGCAGAACAGCGGCACCACTGAAACTCTTTCAGAGGCTCCTGGGGCATATGGCATCTGTAGCCGCGGTTACGCCGCTCGGATTGCTTCATATGAGGCCGCTCCAACACTGGCTCCACGATCGAGTCCCGAGATGGGCGTGGCAGAGCGGCTCGTGCCGGGTTCAAGTGACTCCGCACTGTCGCCAAACTCTCAGCTTGTGGTCGGACCCTTCATTCCTGCGGGTAGGTGTCCCCTGGAACAAGTGTCCAGGCACTCTGTGGTCTCCACGGATGCCTCTGCCACCGGCTGGGGGGCCACGTTCGACGGGCATGCAGCTTCAGGTCTGTGGACGGGACCTCAACTGCATTGGCACATCAACTGCCTCGAGTTGTTAGCAGTACATCTTGCGCTGAGCCGCTTCAAACCGCTGCTACTAGGCAAGCACGTACTAGTCCGTTCGGACAGCACTGCGACCGTTGCGTACATCAACCACCAAGGTGGTCTACGCTCTCGCCGCATGTCACAACTCGCCCGCCATCTCCTCCTCTGGAGTCAGAAGCATCTGAGGTCGCTTCGTGCCGTTTTTATTCCGGGCCTGCTCAACCGTGCAGCCGACGAGCTCTCACGGCAGCAGGTGCTACCGGGAGAATGGCGACTCCATCCCCAGGTGGTCCAGCTGATGTTCAGGCGCTTCGGGACCGCACAGGTAGATCTGTTTGCCATCCCGGACACGTCTCATTGCCAGTTGTTCTATTCTCTGACCGAGGGGACCCTCGGCACGGATGCTCTGGCACACAGCTGGCCCCGGGGCCTACGCAAGTATGCGTTCCCCCCAGTGAGCCTTCTTGCACAGGCCTTGTGCAAAGTCAGGGAGGACGAGGAGCAGGTCTTGCTAGTTGCGCCGTATTGGCCCAACCGGACCTGGTTCCCGGAACTAGTGCTCCTCGCGATAGCCCCTCCCTGGCCCATTCCTCTGAGAGAAGACCTGCTCTCTCAGAGACGGGGCACCCTGTGGCACCCGCGCCCAGACCTCTGGAAACTCCATGTCTGGTCCCTGGACGGGACGCGGAGGTTCTAGGTGACCTACCCCCTGCGGTAGTTGACACCATCACTTCCGCTAGAGCCCCCTCTACGAGGCGCCTCTATGCGTTGAAGTGGAACCTGTTCGTTGACTGGTGCTCCTCTCACGAGGAGAACCCCCGATCTTGCTCCATCAGAGCCGTGCTTTCCTTCCTGCAAGATGGGCTGGAGCGAAGGCTGTCTCCCTCCACCCTTAAAGTGTATGTTGCCGCCATTGCTGCACATCACGATGCGGTTGATGGTAAGTCTCTTGGGAAGCACGACCTGATCGTCAGGTTCCTGAGGGGAGCGAGGAGACTGAATCCTCCTCGCCCACTCTCTATACCCTCTTGGGATTTGTCTCTGGTCCTTTCGGCACTTCAGAGACCACCCTTTGAGCCTCTGCAGTCAGCTGAGTTAAAAATTCTGTCCTGTAAGACAGTACTCCTGGTTGCATTGGCCTCTATCAAGAGGGTAGGGGACCTGCATGCATTTTCGGTCGATGAATCGTGCCTAGAATTCGGCCCGGGTAACTCTCACGTCATCCTGAGGATACGTGCCCAAGGTTCCTACCACTCCCTTCCGGGACCAGGTAGTGAACCTGCAAGCGCTGCCTTCGGAGGAGGCAGACCCAGCCCTGGCTTTTCTCTGTCCCGTTCGCGCTCTGCGTCTGTACGTGGACAGAACGCAAAGCCTCAGGACCTCAGATCAGCTATTCGTCTGTTACGGAGGCCAGCAGAAAGGGAGGGCTGTCTCCAAGCAGAGGATGGCCCACTGGATAGTGGATGCCATCACCTTGGCTTACGAAGTCCAAGGCGTGCCCTGCCCGCCTGGGTTGAAAGCCCACTCCACTAGGGGTGTCGCTTCTTCCTGGGCGCTGGCACACGGCGCCTCGCTGACAGACATCTGTAGAGCTGCGGGCTGGGCGACACCTAACACGTTCGCTAGGTTTTATAGCTTACGTGTTGAGCCGGGTTCTTCCTGTGTACTCGCTTCTTCTAGCCGGTAACATCGAAGCTCCCGCCTTAGTGTCGGCTTGCTGCGCCACTCCCTTCCTAGGAACGGATACGTGCGCTTTGTACTCCAGTCGAGTTCCCCACTTGGCGAACCCTGTGAGTTCCTCCGCACCCCTTCGGCAGTCGGACGTTGCGGAGCGTCCGACGCCAGGCCTAGTGCTCGTATGCTTGTGTAACTTGTGCTAGGCTGGGTTCCATATGTGCGTTCCCTGCGGCGATCCCATATGTGTATTCTTCCACGACCAGCTCCCTGCGGTGAGCCCGTGTCTTCCCTTGGCAGAGTCTGCTCTGCCGTCACTGTCCGGTGTGTCTCCCCCCCCTTCGGGTGGAGCCACCCCAGTGACATTCCATATGTTGCACTGCCCCCTCGGCCAGTCCATATGTGTATTCTCCACATGTTACCTCCCTTCGGGCAGGATGTGGCTCCGCAGCGTCCTTTTCCCTGGAAAGGTACGCTTTCCCAGTGTTATTAAGAGTTCACTGTGTGGGGGGTAATGGAACAGCAGTTGAGCTCCCTCTACGCAGGTCTTCCGCCCCAGCAGTTGGGGGGCTGAGAGTCTTGCGTAGGGCGCTGGATGTGGCAGCAACCGTGGCGTTTTCCATGGGATCCCAATTACGTCGTCACGTCGACGTTACGTCGAACGTGAGCGACTGAAAGGGAACGTCTCGGTTACTGATGTAACCCTCGTTCCCTGAAGGAGGGAACGGGAGACGTAACGTCCCGTCGCCACTGTTGCTGACCATCGCTGCATGGCCGTCACAATCTCGGCTCCTCAGCGAAAAACAATGTGTGCGTGCGCCCGCTTCCGGTTTATACCCGCGCGGCGGGGCGGGGGCGCGTGACGCGTTCACGCGCGCCAACGTTCATTGGCTTGTTCTGTAGATACTCGAAGTTGATAGGGCTCTCTGAAGTGATCCCAATTACGTCGTCACGTCGACGTTACGTCTCCCGTTCCCTCCTTCAGGGAACGAGGGTTACATCAGTAACCGAGACGTTTTATAGTTCTAAGTAGCAATTGGGCAGGATTTGTTGTGAAAACCTGGCAACCCTGGTTGTAATAGTTTGCAACAGTGACACATACGTTTTAAAATACAATGAATATACTTTTGAATATGTGGTGCTTTCATCTGCACATGCTTTATCAGCTCAATATCAAACCTGGATACATTTGTGAGAATGAATAATTAACTTTTTTCAGGGCTCTGAAACAATAAATGTATTTTTTTTAAAGAATTAATCAACCATTTAAAATGCTGTACTGTTTATTTACTTCAGGCATGCTTGTATTCAGCTTTCTGTGAGATAGAGTGCTATCCTCTGATGATATACATTAAGTGTACTTAGATTTTCAGCTCTGAGACTCATCTTTGGGTGCTTGTTGCTATGGTTACCGTTCTCCATGAGACATGTCTTTTTGCTTCTCCATTGACCCACAAAATTTCCTAATTTTGCCAAGACTCACAGCTTAGCATTTTGTTGGCCCTTATGACCTATGACAGGTAATTTTAGCAAGTCAATAAATTGACTTTTAAACCCTGTTCCAAACACATAAGCATTTTCTCCCATAAATGCTAGCCTATGATATTTTTGAGATGCACAGATAAAAATTTAATATTCCACTGGGAAAAGAGTGAATTAGCTCCAGTAAGTCAAATAATTATGCGGTTTAACCTTAGAGAGGAGTGGTTTGCAAAAACGGTGCAAGCTTGTCATGGTTTAAATAAGGGTTTAAGGATTTGTCATATTTAATTAATCAGTGATGTTTGTCCTGATTACTTGTATTATGTAATGTCATAAATATGTATATGAGTATGTGCATTTGTGTGACTTAGTCAAGAGGAGTTTTTGCTTAATATCTATGTAATGTCAGCTTACTGTCTGAACAGCCATGCCTGTCTTTGGAAAGTTATATCGAATTCAAAGCGACATCTCAACAGAAACCAACCTTTCTCTTTTCAGCTTAGAGTTGGAGCTCCTTCATCCACCCCAGCACTTCAAGAACACAGTGAGGTTTTGCAAAGCCAAACAAACCAATTAATTAAATGAAATCGTAGAAAACAACAATTTTGCATGGGGGAAAAGTCATCTAACTTTATGGGAGAGAAAATAACTTACCCGATTAAAAGAAAAAACACAAATAAATAGAAATTATGCCTTCCTAGCCGAAAACAGGAGAAAATGAAGTTGCTAAAAAAGAAAATTGCACCCAGCCTCCAAATTGCACTCATACGTCACCTTTTCCCACTATTTACAACCATCTTAATAAAGGTTTTAGAGAAAAACAAATGAGAATTATTATGGAATGTACCCAACTTATGGCACCATGCCATTACAAACAGAAGGGTAAACATTTACAGCAATAACTATTTCACCAGATTCAATCAGGAGGAGGTTTAGTTACAATGCAGGTTTAGTGTCTGCTGGGATTTTATCCAGGGACTCATTCTCCCATTGACCAATCACACCAGGGGTGTCGTCACTGACGTTCAACAGTGTTATTTAACAGAATCTGTCAGATGAAAGTGGAACCGGAAAAGAGAAACAACTAGATGCCATAACAACTGCACAAATGAAAGATATATAAAGATATTTGCAGAATGTATTTGTGCAAACAAATAAATAAAAACACACTCATTGCACACTACAACTGATTAACTCCAAAAAGTGATAAGTTGACTTAACTTAAAAAAAATTGAGGAAACCCGTTGCCTTAAAATTATCAAGTAAATAATAATTAAAAAAAATAAGTTAAGTGAATTGTCAGGTTCACTTAACTTTTTTTTTATTATTATTATTTACTTAATCATTTTAAGGCAACAGGTTCCCTCAATTTTTTTTAAGTTAAGTTAAATTATCACTTTTTACAGTGTATATGCACAACAGAATTAAAGGAATAGTTCACCCAAAAATGAAAATTTGCTGAAAATGGACTCATTCTCTGGCCAAGTAACACGTCACTTTCTTCCTTCCTTCCTTCCTTCCTTCCTTCCTTCCTTCCTTTAAATTCATCTTGTGAAGTGAAAAATCCATCAAGGCTTTTTAACTTTAAACCGTAACCAGAATATGAGTCAATAATCCATATTAATGTGGTCCATCCCCTTTTGTTCTCTCAAATCTAAATCCACCAGCATATTTGTTTAGAACTGTTTTGGAAAGTTTTTTTTTTTTTTTTGCTTGTAAACAGTGCTTGATCTGTGCATATTTCTCTCCTGATTCAGATGAGATTTTTTTTTTCACTGGAGAAAGCAATAGTATGGAAAGAGGATTCATATTTTAGTCAGAGTGGTGCAGACAAAAATAAAGTGTTGTATATATAGGCCTATTATAAGATTTCAGAGGAGATTCCAAAATGAATTGCAGAGTCAGTGTCAAAAAGTGTGAGAGTGGTCAGAAAGTTTCCCCAACAACAACTGAACTATCAATATTTCTAAGAGAACAAAGTCTCACAGTAGCATCCAGGAAGTCCCAAACAAACACAGGATAATGTGAATGTGTCTGCAGAATCTCCTGCTGAAACTGACAGCAAAAATGCCTGAGTCATCACAAAAGACTTCAGCAGAACTGATGTTCAAGGTAGGACGACTCGGAAGAACGCAGTGCTTCCAGAGAGAGGCAGTGTGAGCTTCTGTCAAAGACTGGTCAGAATGCACTGACAGATCTATTGCGTATCTCCATCCTGCTGGATACAAAGGATGGGGGAAAACCTAAAGGTAAAGAAGACTAACAGGCAACACTGCAAAGGTTTGCAGGTTCAGTTCAAAGTGCAGGTGATCCGAACTGCTCTATATAATGAACTCAAGTTTCTTCAGTTACTGTCATTGAAGTTAAATAGGTTAGTGTTTTCATAATAAAATGGACCTAAGAGCCCATTAGCCTATTTTAGCCTATTTTACACAATATAATATTGTAGTTTTGCATTTATTTCTTGTGCGAAAATGAAGTTACATTAAAATTAAAGTTTTATTTGGAATATACTTTGGAATAATAAAGATAAAAAAAAAAGTTTTTGAAATAAGTCTCTTATCTCATCAAAGGTGAAAATGTTGCTATATAAATCCGCTCTAGATATTGGTCGGAAACATACTACAAAATAAAAGTCTTCATGGCTTCATCACCACAGTTTATCGCGTTTACAGTCGTTGTTCAAACTCCTCAGGCGCTGGGTCTAAATCCTGCCAGTTTCTGCGTTCCCATGGGTCCTGAATATTTAATGAAGTGAGTACTGGGGCAACTTATGATTGGTTGTCTGTCTTTTCCGAGTGGTAAATACAAGCCAGATAAACAATATTACCTTGGAGAAACCACCGTTTATCAAATTCATCAATGCAATGTATCAATATAATAGCAATTAGGACAAAAATTATGATTTTTAAAAATATTTTTGATGAGTTGAAAACAAGCAATGCATCTGTTTGTTCCTACACACGTTGTAATATTAGATTTAGAATCACTGCATATTCCACCATTATTATATCCCAAATGCCCCATTAACTGGATAACTATCCTTGAGCAATAATTAAGCATGTCTGAAATGGCCTGCTCTCCATATTTCTCAGTTCTTGATTACAGTCATTAGAAAACAGGGATAAAATTGTGTTCCCTCTGTCAATAGTGCATAAATTTGCCCTCCCTTACATCTTCCTCCCACTCATGTGACTAAAGTTATTTAATGAGTGGGATTCAACAAGACCTGAACATCAAATGAACCAAAGTAAAAAGGGGGTTGCATTTTAAAGTCAAACAGTTTAACAAAAGTGTCCAATGTCAAGATAACAGTTTAAGATGCAGATAGGATTGTTGGAAATCTTTTTCTTAAGTGTGTTTGTTACTGTTGACTGATGCAGAACTAAAAAGCTCTTTTTTTTTTTACTCTTTTGAGCTGTTTTCTGATTTTGGAGTACAGAAAGGACTTACTGCATCCTCTATTGTCGTTGTATGCCAGAATAATAAGTGTAGAATAGAAATGAGAAAGTTATGCAATCCTTCTGTGTCTGTGCATTTATCCTCTTTGTTTTTCTTGAAAAACAGTCAGAGCTTGACAAATTACTGTCAAGAAGAATATATTTATGATGAACATTCATAATGTCCATATGACACTACAGTGTTGTTTACCATTTGAATTGAACCTACAGTTTGTGACTTCGCAGCATATGATAATTCAGTGTTCAAAGTGGGTTTTGCTTCAAGGCTTCAGGATGTTGGGTTATTTGGTAACCAATTTGTGCTGTTAATTTCACCCACCTGTCTGTTTGACTCCTTGTGGCATGTATGGTGTTGGCTAAAATGTCAAATAATTCAGATGTCAATTGGTCACACTCCCTCTTCAGCTCTCTTTTAAGGTTAGAGATGATTTTTATAGACCATGCAAAATATAGAGATGCACAATATGTTGGCACTATATAGGTTACTGGCCAATATTAGATATTTTTATTGGATAATGAAGGAAAATTTGCTAAGATTTACCCTCAGGTCATCCAAGATGTAGATGCGTTTGTTTCTTCATCGGCTAGAACATGCATAGGAAACCAGTTGCCTTAAAATTATTAAGTAAATAATAATAAAAAATAAAAATAAAAATAATAATAATAAAAAGAATCAACTTTGTATCACTTTTTACAGTGCAGCTTTTCATTTCACAAGATGTTAACTGATGGACTGGAGTCATGTGGATTATTGTGTTATGTTATGTTATGGATTATATGTTTTATCGGCTGTTTCAACTCTCATTCTGATTACAGCAGTTACTGCAGAGGATGCATTGTGAGCAAATGATGTAATGCTAAATTTCTGATGAAGAAACAAAAACATCTACAACTTGGATGGCCTGGGGGAGAATACATTTTCAGCAAATTGTCATTCCTTTAATTGTCTGCTCATTTCCACTATTTGTACATTTAGACGACCTTTGTCATCATAAAATTCATCACTTAAGCTAAAGGTAATCTTTAATAATAATAATAATAATAATTCGTTACATTTATATAGCGCTTTTCAAGGCACTCAAAGCGCTTTACATAGTAAGGGGGTATCTCCTCATCCACCACCAGTGTGCAGCATCCACCTGGATGATGCGACGGCAGCCATAGTGCGCCAGAACGCCCACCACACACCAGCTTATTGGTGGAGAGGAGACAGTGATGAAGCCAATCAGTAGATATGGGGATGGTTAGGAGGCCATGATGGTCAGAGGCCAATGGGCAAATTTGGCCAGGATGCCGGGGTTACACCCCTACTCTTTTTCGAAGGACATCCTGGGATTTTTTATGACCACAGAGAGTCAGGAAACTTTAGCAAACTAAATCTATATATATATATATATATACCGTATATATACCATTTCATTTTGTACATTATGATTTTGTGATGCCTAAATTCACTTGTATCTTTCAAAATTATAATATTTTTTGTGTATTTTATTTTCAATTTATTTTTACAAAACAGTACACAACTTTAATATCTGTCATTAGGGCTGTGTGATATGGACAGAAAAGACAATTGTTTAATCAATATTACAGTTTTCGATTTTAATCACAATTTTGACACAATATTTGCTTACACACGCACTTTATATTTATAAAGGCTACATTCATAAATGTGCTGTTCTGCTAGACTTTTATCTGAAAACTAGTAGCTGAATAGCATTTCACTTGTTTTGTGACACAAAACCTTTTAAACAGCAGTGAAATTTCAAATTGATCAGTTTTCATCCAAACTGTGAAAATAAGTGTGGGCTTGTTGTACCAATGCTTAATGCTGTCTTTAGTGTTGCAAATTTGAATGAATATGCATTATTCAGTTCTGAACATTATAATATTGTGATGCCTGAAGTCACTGTATATAAAAATGATTGATTTGAGATTTCAATCTTTTATTTTCATTTTTTTTCATAATTCATTCTGAGAAAATACTATATAATTTTAATATTGACTATTTAACTGTTATCACCCATAACATGAAAATACACTGTAAAAAGTGATGCTGACTTAACTTAAAAATTGAGGAAACCAGTTGCCTTAAAATTAAGTTAATGAAAAAAAAATAAAAAAAGTTGTGACAATTGACAATTCCCTTAACTTATACTTTTTTTTAATCATTAATTTCTTAATAATTTTAAGGCAACGGGTTTCCCCAATTTTTTTTAAGTTAAGTCATCTTATCACTTTTTACAGTGATAAAAAGCCTATTTATGAAATGTGTGTCATCAAGCAGCTGTGTTTTCAACCAACCATTAGGTTAAATGTTTAACTGCGTTTGTCCATATTTTACCCAGCCCTGGGTTGTATTTAACCCAGCATTTTCGATTCTTCAGTCATGCATTTAGCAGTCTGTTTGCAGGTGGCGAAGTCCCAGTGGTCTTAAATGAGCATTAACTGTGAAAGCGAACAGCACCGTGGCATATAGTCTGCAAATGTAAGGCTAAATATGGATTAAAGCAATGGGCAGCACAGGAACCTATTACTCATTCCGTCATGTCAGCTCCTGACACAAAAAACACAGGAAGCCCCTTTCCATCTGTGAGCAGTGCTGTAACACTTCTAAAATAAAATGTGGGAAAGCCATCAGAACGCCATCTCGAGAGCTATTTGTCTTTTTTTCATCAAATATAGCGTTTGGATGGTTTTTGGCAGCCTTTGGACTTCATCTTTCCATCTCTTTTCCGTGATCTTTTTGGCTGTTGAGAGCATCGCTGTCCTCTTTTTAGTTCTCACTTCTCCATGGACAGATTTTCTGAGGGTTGGTGATGAAGATGTGTCATGCTGTCAGCAGATGTTCCATTTCCTGTTATGATTCCACTATTTGTGATTTTCTATCATTGGCTTGACGTGAGGGACAGAGAGCTGAATCGGCTCCTGGAACTTTCTGCCTGAGGACCCGATGAACGTCTTAATCTGAAATTTCAGCCGGGTTTCAGGTGGCTTATGCTGCGAGAATGCTAATCGCATAAGATTAGCATGTGCCAGAAGCCCAAACTGTGAAACCGTTTCATGTGTTTTTAATACTTAGCCCACTCCGGGATCTAATGGACTTTTAGTTTCTTTAAATAGTTTTTACGTTTGTCAGATGGTTTTATCCAAAACAGCTTCCAGTGTATTTGACATGTGCTGAATTCAGAACCGTGTACTAGCATAATCTTGTCTACTTCTGCCTTAGAACGCTGTGTTAAAAATAGTAAGAGTAAAGTATGCTGTGGTTTCGAATTTAGTGATATACTGTATAACAGTTTGTGTGTTTTTTGGAACATGATACTGTTTCATCTACAGGAATCTATGGTAAAATACAGTGATGACAGTCAGAGATCATCTCAGTTCTCTCAGTTTTTTTAATGAAATGAAATGTGTTATTATATTTTGTAACTGATATTGTGTTTCCAAAACATGGTTATTATTATTAACATAACATAATTATTAACATTTATTGTTTTAAAATGAAAACCATAAACATTTTTTGTTAATTGAAAAAAAAAAAAACTAGTTGCCCAAGGCAACATTTCTCATTTTTATTTAGTTTACCTTAATGTACCAGAATAACTACTGAAATAAAAATAAAAATTATTAAAAAAAACCCAAAGCTAATGAAAATGACAACAACAACAACAAAAAAAAACACAAAAAATGTTGTAAATATATATTAAAAAATCATTAAAAATATTAATACAAACTATAATAGTATCTCAATTATACTAAAATAATATGGGCTCTGTACATAAAGACTCATGCATGTGAAATGAGATGCAAGAAAAAAAAAAAAAATCAGATGAATGAGAAGAGAATTGAATTGCCTGAGGAAAAGCTTATGTAAGTAAGAGAAGTGTCTCTATTTTCTCAAAGAGTTGTTGTGTGGCATCTTGGTGTTGTACTGCTCTTACCTAAGGCTTTTTTTTTAACTAGTCGAGACTGGTTGAAACACAATGCAAGGCTAGCAGGACGAGTCATAGATTTTTTTTTTGTTCATGTTTGAGTGTTTAGAGCTCCA
This sequence comes from Barbus barbus, assembly GCF_936440315.1. Taxonomy (NCBI): domain Eukaryota; kingdom Metazoa; phylum Chordata; class Actinopteri; order Cypriniformes; family Cyprinidae; genus Barbus; species Barbus barbus. The sequence goes on from NC_136721.1 coordinate 11,787,058, forward strand.
CGGGGCTCCCAGTGGGTTTATGAGGTAGTGGTGTTCTGCATCTGCGGCATTTTCTTGCTGTGGAAATGCTTTCCCTGACAGTTTCTCGATTACGATTTCCTACATTTCACCTGAAGGAGAAATGCACACACATCAGCTTTGGACAGACTCTGAAATCCTGTTAGTCAACTGAGCATCGATGCTCTATGGAGAATATAGAGCACATAGTAGAGGTGCAAACAGAGAAAGTGGAGGGGGCAATAGGTTAAAAACGGCTGGTGACTCAGAAAAGGAAGCTCCGTCCTCCGTCCTCCGTCCCTTCGTCATGTAAACAGATAAGCGTATAGGCTGAAAAGAAACCGTTTTAGTGTTGTCATCATGCCATGTGCCATTTAAATGTTGTTTAGGAAACTACCATGAGTTGTTGATATAGTACTATGAATAAAACATATAAATAACAGTTCATAAGTGCTGTAAATACTAGAGAGGCACAATATAGTGCTACAATTGATTATAATATCAGATGTTAGATATTATCTAGGTTAGATTTTCATTTTTATTTATTTAATGCATTTCCTAGATTTGGAAATTTTACATTTACATTTACATTTACATTTATTCATTTAGCTGACGCTTTTATCCAAAGCGACTTACATTGCTATATATGTCAGAGGTCGCACGCCTCTGGAGCAACTAGGGGTTAAGTGTCTTGCTCAGGGACACATTGGTGTCTCACAGTGGATTCGAACCCGGGTCTCTCACACCAAAGGCATGTGTCTTATCCACTGCGCCATCACCACCCATCACCCAACATTTTAATGTTGATACACATTTTTCCTATTTCTATGTTTAGATTATATTTGCCATAATCTAATGCTCACTTAAAATCAGTGTTATATTAGCATTATTAATATACAATTATTCATTAACCTAAATTATATATATTTTTACATAGATTAGCATAAATTAGCTTTTATTTTAATATTTTCAGTTTGTATTTTTATTTTAATGTAAGTTTTAAAGTTTTATCGTGTGTTTGTCATTTTTATTATTATTTAATTCAAATTATTATTATTTGATATATGTATTCCATTATACTTATTTTAAATGGAATATTTAACTTATTTCTTTCAGTTATTTATTATTTCAATATTAAATAAGGCGACATTTCTTGCATTTTTCTAAGTGTAAGCTTTATCTAATGTTTTATTTTATTTTAATAGTTTTAGTTAACAATAACAACACTGATTCAAATCTTTAAAAACACTAATCATTTAATAACGTTTGAATGTAATCTTTTCAAATCGAATCTGTAACTATTAAAATGAATATCAATTTTTCATACTGTATGTTGTGACACCTAAATTCAGTTGTAACATTTAATGATTGTTTTTATCTTTTAGTGTTTTACTTTTACATTTTTTAATATCATCCATTAATCAGTTATTAGCCATTACATGAAATTTATGGGCTTATCTGTATCAACCAGAATTGTATTTGTATCTTAAAGGCTAACTCCTTAGTAAAGGCTAACCATTGATCATTTGAGTAAGCTGGCCTTTATCTCCTTAATATTATTTCTAAATGTTTAAATAAACACATAAGCATTTAGTCTTCATGACCTGATGTGGCTGGTTTATCCAAACATTCAACAGTTCAGATTCATTGTTGCCATATATTTGTATTTTCTACATCTGGATGATGCCACAAGTTCTCATTTTAAAATATAATCTACTATATGACTTCTGATGAAAGTTTGCCTGCTGTTTGGCACTGCACTAAAGAGGTATATTAGTTTAAATCAAGCAGAACACGATAATGACCTTCACATTATTCTTGCTTCATTTTACCTTTGAATATTTTGTAATGGGCGCTTCCTTTGTAGTTGTACTTACTGTTTAAACACGGCTCTGATGTTGCTCACACTAGGGAATGTAAATGGCAGCATTTGCAAGTCAGATCTGTACATTTGAATTTTGCATGTTAATGAAGAGACAAGGTGTTTGAAAGTCCTCAAAGGTCATTTTGGAGGAGATTTTTGTGGACACACAGCCGTCATAAACAAAAAGACGATGACAGAGAATAAGTTGGCTGGAGAATTATGCTCCAAAAGTCCTTGACTGCGAATTGTTTTGCCAAAGAGTGCTTTAATTGATTACACTCCTTTGTTTGTTACCCTGATGAAGTTTTATTTATCTTAAGCACTGTGCTGGGTTTAAATGCCCCACACATCGTTCCACAGAGGTTATAATCTTACAAAAGAACAACTTGGGCTCAGCCAGGCTTTGAGGAATAAATACAGCATCAAGAGAGGACGGCAAGACTCATTCCTTCCATCTGGTATAGCATAAAGATCTATTTCATATTGCTTGACTTCCTCAACACAGGCTTTGCTGCACTATATTAACGTCAAAGGCACTGTTTTGCCATTCTATATGGCAATTCATATTTTTTGTCAAATATATTTGTTTTGAGTCCAGAGCGGTCTGAATTCCTCAGTTTGGAAGAGTCCATCACTTCATAGGAAATGCATGCTGGGAATGGCTGAGCTTTTGAAGTTGTGTACCTTTGTACTCTGCTGAACGTTTCCTCACTTAAAGTGAATAATACATTGGGTGAATAATGCATTTGCTTGTGATTGCTGAAGTACACAGTGCCACAACAATTGTGGACACAACATTATATACTTCTATTTGGAAAACATTTTAAATAGGTCCATCCATCATGATACATCAAAGAAACTGACCTTTGCTTTAAAATGTAACGACCCCAAAAATGAATCTAATCGTTATTAGATGTAAAAATAATCTGTTATTTGTCTACTGCATGTTCTCATTAAACATTTTTATTTTTCCGAAAAATTCTGAACAATATGACTTGTTAAGGTCAGAGATGCTCCTCATCTGTTCATTCTGTTTCCCCAAAAAGGGACTCCTGGCTCTATCACGGGTCAACATTGATGAAGATGAAAAGACTCGTGGTAGGAAAGCTCAGCTAGGTGATTATTTTTATAGAAACTCTCATTACATGTGGTCACAAGAAAAAATTGCACTATATTAGTGACTGGAGAGCTATATAAACAACTCATTAAGATTTATTGGACAAAAAGAGTTGATTCATCACTATGATGACTTTGTCCATCTCAAAGTGTCTAAAGCCTGAAGTCTGTCCAAACAACCGTGTGTGCATCCATGCATTCAAAGGTTTGGGGTCTGTAGGATTCTTAAATATTTTAATATGACGTTTCTTGCTCACCTTATTTGTTTAAAAAATACAGTAAAAACTGTATTACAAATAAATATTATTACGATTTAAAATAGTTGTATTTTATTTAAATATATTTCAAAATGTTATTTATTCCTGTGATGAAATGCTGAATTTCCAGCAGGTCTTCAGTGTCACGTGATCCTTCAGAAATCACTGTAATATGCTGATTTGGTGCGCAAAAAAAAACATTCATTATTATCCTAGCAAAACAGTGCTGCATTAATATTTTTGCATTTGTTTGAAATAGAAAATGTTAATGTAAAAGTCTTCACTTTTGATCAATGTAATGCATGCTTTTTTAATATATATATATCTTACTGGCCCCATACCCATATATCTAACTTTCAAACAGTTGTTTAGTATCTTTTTTATGTTTGCTATTAATATATCATTTAACGCTAATAGTGCATATATTGAAGTTATTATATTTCTATATAAAAATTTTATATACAGTGTGGGCTGAGACTCTTCTGGGAGTAAATGTACAAACATGAAGGGTTTCCTATTTTGTGACTGTAACATGATCAGCTTTGAGCCAATAATCTGAACAAAAATGCTCCGAGCGTCTGAACATGGCACTTCCTTGTAGCTCTTTTATTTAGCCAACTTTAGAAATAGCTGTTTCATTGGCATGCTTCTACCTGCAGATGGGAAAAGACAGAAGCAGAAACGAAACATGTCTTTGCCCAAATTGAAACCGCTATCCAAGTTCTGAATGGTGCTATTAGCGATAATGGCATAATTATTGGCTCTAGTTGGTAAAACAGATACCTTTGTGAACACACACTGCGAACAAATTATCACCCTTCCTACACATCTTTAAAAATGTATAAGAGTCTTAGGCTGCAGGGCCAACGACTTGATAAATTCAGTTTCTTTTTAGCATATCTTAGAGTATGTGTTCAAAGAACTGATGTTGAAAGAAAATACTTGCAGTGTTTTTCCACGTTGGATGTCTCTTTTCATACATATGTCTATAAGCATTAAGCATATTTAATGAACTTAAATATTTAAGTGCAGCAAGTGTTTGTGGATCAAAACAAATAAGACATCCTTTGATACACTGTAGTTGATTTACTGTCTGACTCCTAATTACACATGTGATGAAGCAGAACTCATATGGTAATTAATCACACCGTTTAAAAAAAATAGGCTGACTGGCATTTCTTGCATGCCAGAAGCTTTCTGTTTTTTTAATCTGCTCTGTTAGGTGTGTGCGTCGCTGCATATGGCCATCTGAGAGCATTTCTCAGCAACCGTCTGTGTAGTTGGACAGCTAGTTCTAGGAAGGCCCCCATAAGGAACTGATGGACCATTACATCACAACAGCCTCTGACTGTCAGCACTCACAATAAAACATATTTCGGTCCAACTGAGTTTCTAGACATGATATTAGTCCCCTGCTATGTTTGTATCGTGACTGATTGGTGTACAAAATTCTTTAGTTTTCTTTACCATCTTGCTCTCTTTCCGTTTTGTATTTTTGCCCACCTGCTTCTTTTTGGATATATATATATATATATATATATATATATATACACATACACACATACTTAAAAATAAATAAATAAATCCAATCACAGATTTTTGAGATCTGGTGGAAATTTTCATTCATATTCATAATTCTGTTTCACCTTTCTCAAGTACAAAAAGTGGCAAGTGTGCAATTGTCACAGTACTGTGTATGAACGAGCTCGCACGAAGATGAAGATGAAAGTTAAAGTCTTTAATACATCCACACAAGGTAATACACAACAGGAAGGATGAATACACACTTACACGTTGATGAGACCAGACAAGGGAAGACAGAACAGACTACACTTTAAATACTGGAGTAAATTAAGATAATTAACAAGACATAGGTGAAAGGAGGTTAAATAATGATGACTAGATGAAAACAGGAACAGGAATGACCACTATATGTATTATACAGTGGGGCAAATAAGTATTTGATACACTGCCGATTTTTCAAGTTTTCCCACTTACAAAGAATGGAGAGATCGGTCATTTTCATCGTAGGTACACCTCAACTGTGAGAGACAGAATATTAAAAAAAAATCCAGAAAATCACATTGTATGATTTTTAAATAATTAACTTCCATTTTATTGCATGAAATAAGTATTTGATCACCTACCAACCAGCAAGAATTCTGGCTCTCACAGACCTGTTAGTTTGTCTTTAAGAAGCCCTCCTATCCTCCACTCATTACTTGTATTAATTGCACTAGTTTGAACTCATTACCTGTAAAAAAAGACAGCTGTTCACACACTTAATCAATCAGACTCCAACCTCTCCACTATGGGCAAGACCAAAGAGCTGTCTAAGGACACTAGGGACAAAATTGTAGACCTGCACAAGGCTGGGATGGGCTATAGGACAATAGGCAAACAGCTTGGTGAGAAGGCAACAACTGTTGGTGCAATTATTAGAAAATGGAAGAAATTCAAGATGATTGTCAATCTCCCTCGTACTGGGGCTCCATGCAAGATCTCGCCTCGTGGAGTATCAATGATCCTGAGAAAGGTGAGGGATCAGCCTAGAACTACACGAGAGGACCTGGTCAATGACCTGAAGAGAGCTGGGACCACAGTCTCAATGGTTACCATTAGTAACACACTACACTGTCATGGATTAAAATTCTGCAAGGTCCCCCTGCTCAAGCCAGCACATGTCCAGGCCCGTCTGAAGTTTGCCAAAGACCACCTGGATGATCCAGAGGAGGCATGGGAGAAGATCATGTGGTCAGATGAGACCAAAATAGAACTTTTTGGTATAAACTCCACTCGCCGTGTTTGGAGGAAGAAGAAGGATGATTTCAATCCCAAGAACACCATCCCAACCGTGAAGCATGGGGGTGGAAACATCATGCTTTGGGGGTGCTTTTCTGCAAAGGGGCAACAACCTCCTTCCCTCAGTAAGAGCATTGAAGATGGGTCGTGGCTGGGTCTTCCAGCATGACAATGACCCCAAACACACAGCAAGGGCAACTAAGGAGTGGCTGCATTTCAAGGTCCTGGAGTGGCCTAGCCAGTCTCCAGACCTGAACCCAATAGAAAATCTATGATGGAGCTGAAACTCCGTGTTGCCCAGCGACAGCCCCAAAACCTGAAAGATCTGGAGAAGACCTGTATGGAGGAGTGGGCCAAAATCCCTGCTGCAGTGTGTGCAAACCTGGTCAAGAACTACAGGAAACGTCTGACTTCTGTAATTGTAAACAAAGGTTCCTGTACCAAATATTAAGTTATATTTTTCTATTGTATCAAATACTTATTTCATGCAATAAAATGTAAATAAATTTTTTTTTTAAAAATCATACAATGTGATTTTCTGGATTTTTTAAAAATATTCTGTCTCTCACAGTTGAGGTGAACCTACGATGAAAATTACAGATCTCTCCATTCTTTGTAAGTGGGAAAACCTGAAAAATCGGCAGTGTATCAAATACTTATTTGCCCCACTGTATGCTTATTTTTAAGTGAAAATAATAAAATAATATATATCCCGATTGTTGCTTGTTTTGGGGAGTTTCTGCCTTTACTCTCCTCTTCAGCTGGTGAAATTCATGTTCAGTCGGATTTAAATCTGGAGATTGACTTGGGCAACCTAAGACTTTTCATTTCTTTGCCCTTATAAATTCCTTGACTGAACTGGCAGGGTGTTTTGGGTCATTGTCCTGATGCAATATGAAGCAGTTCCCAATGAATCTGGTGGCATTTTCTTGAATATTGGTAGGCAAGATGGTTTTGAACCCTTCCAAATTCATTCTGTTACTGTCATCATACATTAAGTCATCAGTAAAGATGAGTGGGCCTGTTCCAGACACAGCCATGCATGCCCAAGCCACAACACCACCTCCACCATGCTTTACAGATGAGGCTGTTTGCTTGGAATCATTTTCAGTTCCCTTTTTTTCTCCACATTTTTGCTTTCCCATCACTTAGATAAGGGTTTATCTTTGTCTCATCGGTCCATAAACACAGTTCCAAAACACTTCTAGCTCACCTTTGTGCTTTTTTGCAAACTCTAATCTTGCCTTTCTATTTTTGGTGCTGGTCAGAGGTTTGCATCTTGCTGTGTAGCATAGTGTTGCTTTCGTCAACGAAAATTATGACGAAATATCGTCGTCAACGAACCTTTATCACATGACGAAAACGAGACGAGACGAAAATGCTGGTCATATGACGATGACGATAACTAAATGTATAATGCAATATTGTTGACGAATAAAAACGAGACTAAATGTGGTTTACAAAATAAAAACTATGCTAAAATGTCTCTTCATTTTCGTTGACTAAAACGAGACAAAACAAAATGTTATAACGTTATTTCGTCTCGTTTAGTCGCGTTATTATTATTATTTTGCAGCATTTCTGTTTCCGGTGTCTCACTTCAGGTCGCAATGCGCAGACGCAGGCGACATCACTTCCTCAAGCCCCACTCGCGGCTTTATTTAGAAAACGACAACAAAGTTAAGTCTGACACAGAGAAAGGGACCGATGGCCGGCCAGCCGGGATTCGTCTTTGGGAGATGTGTGTGTACTTCTAACATGTTTGGTTGGTAAAATAAATGTTGTAAATTCAAATCAGAGCGTCTTCCGTGTCTGGAATGGATGTATTATTGAGTCTATAAGGTAACAATAATATAATAAGATAACCTTGTTTGAAATGGGTTTGGCTAAAATAAAATTTTGGTTTCGTCTATACTAATGTTACTAGGTACTTATACTATATTGACTGGGTTAAATAGAATTGTATTGCTAAAAAGAGACTAAAATACAATTTTCATTGATGAAAACTAGACTAAATGTCATCAGTTTTCGTCGACTAAAACTAGACTAGACTAAAAAAGAGTATGAACGTGACTAAAACTAATAAAAACTAAAATGACAGCTTCACACAAAGACTAGACTAAAACTAAAAATTTAAACAGGCCGTCAAAAACAACACTAGTGTAGCATCTGTAATTCTGTGTCAAAGTCTCCTGAGGACAGTAGATTGTCAGAGCATCACCCCTGTAAGATATCAGAGACTGAATCAGACAAAGTTAAGATGCGATCAGAACATTGAAACATGAGGAGCTGGAATTCCACAGAGAGGCCCAGGACAACGTCGTAAATCAGATTCCTAGCTCCAACTTGTCTGAAGCAAGCAAACTAACCAGCAAGCCTCTTTCACAGAATAGCTTACAACCTTGAGACAAAAGAACACTTATTGATAATTCCAATTCAGGAAGGAGACTGTCAAATTTGTTGCAAGTAATCAAGACTGATGGTCACATGTAAACCTGTGATAGAAAATCACGAGCTACAGACTCTCTTGGGCAGATCTTCCCCCATACAAGACAAAGACAGACTTGAATTCCTTTGTCTAAAGAACATGCCTTCGTTCTCCATAGAACTACACAAAGACTTTCTTTTTCATATGCACATAAAATCATCCTAAAAGGACATTTCTATGCAGAACCCCATATTATGTTTGTAACCCACAAATTTGACTATCCTTGTTTTAATCACTCATTGTGTATGTCTTGCTTTTAATAAGTATTGAATAGCTTAAGCCTTAACCTGTTAACCTTCGCCCCCATTGTGGCCCTCACAGGTGAAAATAACCTACCAAAATTAAAATGTTAACAAAGTGTGCTACACAAACTTTTTTTCATTCTGTTTGTAAAACTGTATGCTACAACACTGTGTTGTTTTTTTTACCACCAAGACGCTGTTTTTGAGCGTAATTTATTCCATAACGGACGCGAACAATAACTCTCCCGAAGAAATGAAACGTAAACAAAGGAATATTCATCCTTATTACAACGTTATTGTTTCGCTGGACTAAAAGTGCTCGCTGGGATGTTGTTCTGTGGACCCTTACCTCTCTAACTAAACTGGGATTTCAGCAGTGGACGTGTTTGTGGCTCGTTATTACAATGATGATGGTGCGTACTGCTTTTTTATTCTGCCTATTTTGATGTGTACTGCTTACACAAATGTAGCAAATACATTCCTTATAAGCTTTCCATCGAAAAACAGCGATCTGTCGTCGATGCTTGAGGCTTAGACCTTCAGAATGATATATAGTTTGTCAAGATTAATGATATTCTTTCACCTTAAATTCATTCATAAACATTAAACTAGTGGGGAAAAAACGCTTCAGTGTGCCGTCCCTCTGGTAAACGTTAACAGGTTAAAGGGTAATATTCAGGTTTGGTATGTATTTAAATGTTTCTTCCATTTAATTCTTTGTAAAATGTATCATATTCTGGTTATAGAAATCACATTCAAAAGTATGCTTTGCAAGAGCTTGTAAAGTTCAGACCTCTGACTGAACAGATAACATGCTGATTTATGATGGAAAGAACACCCCTAGCTAAGATAATAGTATCTAATTGGTCAAGACGTCCAGATGGGATGGTCTGAAAGCTGAGTTTAAAAACTCAGGACACCATCAAACTCTCTCTTACTCTCTTGGTCACCCTTCTCCTCTTCTTCTCTTTTGCCACCGCGTTTTGACGCTGCTCTTTGAGTGTGCTCTGGCCCACGTGCCAGCTGCTACCATAATTAGAAGGAAAACAACTTAGTCTCATTACCTCCTTTTAGTTTTATTCTTTTACTTTAGTTTCTTTTCTTTCCGTGGAGTTTCGTGTTCTAATGTAAGTTTGCTGCAAAGTCCAGCTCCGACTGCACGTTTTTCTTATTACGTTACACCCCAGCTTTCTGGAAGTTGTTGGTGATTTTACAGACATGTCTTTTAGGGTTCATTTTCACAGCTTTTATGATTTGTCTGTCATCAACTACTGTTGTTTTCTCAGCCAATTAGGTCGTTGTTGGCTGCTGGTGTCGCTGGTGGTTTCCAAACTCTTGATTTCTCCATGCCTTTTGTTTTTGCTAGTTTGACTTCCTCTTTCAGCATCCAAATTGCTTGCTTTTCTCTCAAAGTCAGCTCCCTCCTCTTCATCCTGGTTTGTGTGTGTCATCATCGAATGCAAGATTCAGAATACAGAAGTAATGGATATAACTGGTACGACACATTCCCTGCTTTTAATATCTGAAGAATTAATGCAACAGGACACAGCCGATCACTTAGAAAGACCTGTGAGGCAACTGTTCCAATACTTATTCTCACATCAGATAGGGGGACGAAACACTAAAAGTGCTGAACCGCTTAGCTGGTAAAACATCTATGTGTTGAAACGGCTAATAATAAAATGTGACATTCTGTAGTTTTGTCTCATATTCATTTTTTAATCATATTTGTAAATGTCTTGACTCCACAGCCAACAGAGCAAATTTGTCTTTACTGTTCCAAAACTTTTGGAGGGCACTGTATGTATATATATATATATATATATACTGTATATATATATATATATATACGTGTATATGTATATGTGTATATGTATATGTGTATATGTATATATGTGTCACAGAACGGCCAGGCTCATCACAAAACCAATTACCACGATCCACCTCACCTGAGTTCTGATCACCTTCACCTGCACCTCATCACCGCTGCTATCACCACCCTCAATAAGAGCACCGTCCTCAGTTCACACAGTTGTCCGATCTTGTTGTGACTACAAGGAGAGACTGCTTACGAAGCTACTAGGCTGAGTATACTACCTATACTTCCCTACCTGTCGTATTTACCTTCTGCCTTGTTCCTCTTCATCCACCCTGCTCTCAGGAACTAGCTCCTGGTGACTACCATCTTCCCCAAGCTCGAAGGAACTCCGGTTCACCACGGACCTGCAAGTTAATAAAGGGACGGTTAGAATCCTGACGATCTATCACCAAACTCACGGAGAATCACCACTCACCTGTTCTCACATCATCCACCTATGCTGGGAGCAGGGGCGTAGATTACGCGGGGGACGCGGGGGACGTGTCCCCCCCACTTTTTATAAAAAGTAAATTCGTCCCCCGCACTTTTTCATTGGACAGTTGTGTTCTCGACATGTTGAGGTTTTAATTGAGCAATGTATATAAATGCAGAATGATTTAAAATTCAAAGAGACAAGATATACATGACGTTTACGTTTCTATGGCAATCAGTCACTCAGTTTGTGACGTCACGACATGCCCAGGCTCGCGCCCGAGGTCCCGCGCTGTCTCCATCATTCATTAGAGGTCGAGATGAGTTCAAAGCGGCAAGAAACTCTTCACTCCTTTTTTACGAAGAAGTCAAGCAGCGTAAGTTGGCATGTGGGATCCGAATAGTGTTGCACAATGTTCAGTGACTCTGCCTATTGCTCTTGTTGAATAATTAGCAAGTTTTGATACCATTATATGGAGAAAAAAAAGCTGCCTGGACAAACATGCACTTATTTTCAGTGTATTTTTCCGTAACTCTTTTGTAACGTCTTTTATTTTAACACGTATGTATGTTATCAGAACCCTTCAGATAAGAATAAAGATAATGTTGAACTGAGATTTTACAGCGTTTGCAGCATTGTGACACTCTGCCAATTCTACATGATGTATTTCAATCAAACATGCAAGCACTGATCTGATACAGGACCGATCTTCATTTAGGGGTGCTCTGTCATTAGTGCATCTTTACGTTTTTATCTGTTAAGAATGAACAAGAAACAGTCAGCCTAGGTTTGTTAGGACGACACGCAAGAAATACAAACTTCACAGCTGAGAAGAACTGATAGAGTGGCTTTTAACACCTGGCTGTTTTTACATTGTATAAAATCTATTAATACACAAGCGTTTGTAGGATTATATATGGACCAATCATAGAAAACACATAATTAGTCAAATATAGAAAAATAAAAAATAACATTAGTATGATGAACAACTTCTCAGCTATCATTTTTAACTACAGTAGGTAATTATTAGCTTGCATATTGGTTGTTTATTAGCACTTAAGCACATATTAATTCTGTATTCTTCATGACCATATTCTGCATCCCATAATCCTAAATTTAACAACTACAACGACTACCTTACAAGCTATTAATAAGCAGTAAATGAAGAGTATATTGAAGTAAAAGTCATAGTTAATAGTGAATATGTGTTTATCATTCTAAAGTGTTAAAAATAATTTAGTATACAAATGACTGGTTATTGTCCAGCAGTGTGCTTAATGTGTTATGTTCTTCTGTATGTCACTATTCCCCTGTATGTACATGTCTCAAACACTGCTTTATTTGCTGTAGACGGAGGCAGAAGTGACTTCACAGTTGAGAGTGAATGAGGCAGACAGTTTCAGTGAGACTTCAGAGGTAAAGATGATTTACAGCATTGTCTATGATAAGATATTTATTTTAACATAGACTAATCAGACTAATGTATAATAGAACAGAACAGAATAAAGAAGTATGTGAATGCGCAAGTATCCATTACTGTGTGCCATGTACTGTATACAACACACACAAAATATAATCTGAAATATGTAAACAATAGTACCCTTATAAGGACATCTTTGTAATTTATACTCAAAAAGGTGCACATATAGAGTACCAATATGTACCGTAATGTACAACTATGCAACTTTTTGGGGTAAATAAGGTACAAAGATGTCCTTTTAATGGTACTGTCCCAGTGGCAAGCTGTTGCATTTCTTTCTTTCTTTTTCTTTTTTCTCTCTTTCTTTCCTTCTGTTTTATAATCATATATAATAATATAATCATAAAGCATATTAAGCAAAAAGGTATGATTAAAAATAAAACCTGTCAATTAGACAAGGGTTAACTGAAAAAAAAAGAACAGGTATAACACTATATATTCTGTCCCCCCCACTTTTGAAATGATGGCTACGCCCCTGGCTGGGAGATCACCAAAGCTGTTAATAAATATTATCACTTGAAATACTTACCTTTGTGTCCGACAGTTCCATAACAATATGAGTGTGTGTGTATATATATATATATATATATATACAGGTCCTTTTCAAAAAATTAGCATATTGTGATAAAGTTCATTATTTTCTGTAATGTACTGATAAACATTAGACTTTCATATATTTTAGATTCATTACAACACAACTGAAGTAGTTCAAGCCTTTTATTGTTTTAATATTGATGATTTTGGCATACAGCTCATGAAAACCCAAAATTCCTATCTCAAAAAATTAGCATATTTCATCCGACCAATAAAAGAAAAGTGTTTTTAATACAAAAAAAGTCAACCTTCAAATAATTATGTTCAGTTATGCACTCAATACTTGGTCGGGAATCCTTTTGCAGAAATGACTGCTTCAATGCGGCGTGGCATGGAGGCAATCAGCCTGTGGCACTGCTGAGGTGTTATGGAGGCCCAGGATGCTTCGATAGCGGCCTTAAGCTCATCCAGAGTGTTGGGTCTTGCGTCTCTCAACTTTCTCTTCACAATATCCCACAGATTCTCTATGGGGTTCAGGTCAGGAGAGTTGGCAGGCCAATTGAGCACAGTAATACCATGGTCAGTAAACCATTTACCAGTGGTTTTGGCACTGTGAGCAGGTTCCAGGTCGTGCTGAAAAATGAAATCTTCATCTCCATAAAGCTTTTCAGCAGATGGAAGCATGAAGTGCTCCAAAATCTCCTGATAGCTAGCTGCATTGACCCTGCCCTTGATAAAACACAGTGGACCAACACCAGCAGCTGACATGGCACCCCAGACCATCACAGACTGTGGGTACTTGACACTGGACTTCAGGCATTTTGGCATTTTCCTCTCCCCAGTCTTCCTCCAGACTCTGGCACCTTGATTTCCGAATGACATGCAAAATTTGCTTTCATCCGAAAAAAGTACTTTGGACCACTGAGCAACAGTCCAGTGCTGCTTCTCTGTTCAAAAGTGGCTTGACCTGGGGAATGCGGCACCTGTAGCCCATTTCCTGCACACGCCTGTACACGGTGGCTCTGGATGTTTCTACTCCAGACTCAGTCCACTGCTTCCGCAGGTCCCCCAAGGTCTGGAATCGGTCCTTCTCCACAATCTTCCTCAGGGTCCGGTCACCTCTTCTCGTTGTGCTGCGTTTTCTGCCACACTTTTTCCTTCCCACAGACTTCCCACTGAGGTGCCTTGATACAGCACTCTGGGAACAGCCTATTCGTTCAGAAATTTCTTTCTGTGTCTTACCCTCTTGCTTGAGGGTGTCAATGATGGCCTTCTGGACAGCAGTCAGGTCGGCAGTCTTACCCATGATTGCGGTTTTGAGTAATGAACCAGGCTGGGAGTTTTTAAAAGCCTCAGGAATCTTTTGCAGGTGTTTAGAGTTAATTAGTTGATTCAGATGATTAGGTTAATAGCTCGTTTAGAGAACCTTTTCATGATATGCTAATTTTTTGAGATAGGAATTTTGGGTTTTCATGAGCTGTATGCCAAAATCATCAATATTAAAACAATAAAAGGCTTGAACTACTTCAGTTGTGTTGTAATGAATCTAAAATATATGAAAGTCTAATGTTTATCAGTACATTACAGAAAATAATGAACTTTATCACAATATGCTAATTTTTTGAAGAGGACCTGTATATATATATATATACATATACGCGCGCACACAACACACACACACACACACACACACACACACACACACACACACACACACACACATATATATATATATATAGTACATACAAATTACAAATAGTAATTTTTATGTTTATTTAGCTGTTTATATACTATTTTGATGTCTATAGTCTATTATAATAATATGTGTATAATATGCTTAATTTTAAGAGAGAAAAAATTAAGTAAAAAAATTTGTATAAGCAAGATTGTGCAAGTGCCCATTTATCAGGCCTATATTACATCAGGACAGAACCCAAAAGGGTTTATCCATCATAATAATACAAAATTATGTTTAAATTATGAAATTTTCTTGCAGCATCTCATAATTTATCATTAGTTCCCAGCCTTTGCAAGCTTATGATCCAATCTATGAGCACAAGTACTATGGTTTTGCATTTGAATCCTAGTTCACCAATTTAAGCTTGTGAAACCGAGTATGACCTAAAGCTATTAGAAGCATCAACATTTGTTCTTTTCATGCATATAACGTATTTGCCAGTTTACTTGCGAACTTATGTGCAGTGATTCATTTGGAGTCATTTGGAGAACATCCGCTTTGGAATTGTTTGGTCTGTGGACAATTTCACACAGGCTTGATTCTGTTCCAGCAAAGCTATAATCTTGTTGCGATCATGCTATTCTGTCTGTTTCTCTGTGTGACTTGGCTGAGAGAGAGAGACAGGGAGAATCTGCTGACAGAAGGAAATGGGGGATCAAAGTAGGATTCCGTCCTAAAAAACTTCCAGCGGGAAATGCGCACGCTTTTGATCTCAACAACAGACGCGTAATGCTAACATGACTGAGTGTTTGAGTGTGAAATGAGAAATGTGTTCTAGTGAGAACAGAGTCGTGATACAGTTGACTTGATGTGAACAGACACTTAAATGGGTCCATGAGGAGCATATGCTTAACTTTGGAGGAGCTTTGTGCCAAGCTTTAATTCACAATGATATAGTCCTAACATTTTCTTTCTTTATTTATCTATTTTTTGATGTTTTGATATCTATTATTAATATAAGTGGGTGTTTCCTCAAATAGGCAGTTTTGGCCCTGTGGACTTTTAGAAAATTAACTCTTAAAAAACAACATTTTCACTCTTTAATTAGTTTATTTTGTTCACAAACAACATTCAACAATGAGTACGGGTCATTGCTTGAAATCGGTGCCTTTCCCAATTGGAAAAATTTAAAAATAAAATAAGCTTAATCAATATTTTTTTAAATATCCGTGAAATGAAGATACCTTAAAGGGCATATTGCAGGTTAGAGACTCCAGTGAGTCGATGTATAGAAAAATACTGTAGGAACTAGATTTTCTTTAAAATATACTTATATATAAATATGCTATTAAGGCTTCTGGAGTCGTTTTTGTGAGATAATTTTACTTCCGCATCTGAAACGCGCTAAAACTGGAAGTGACGTATCAAAAGGGAGAGCGGTCCATTTAAACCACAGGAAAACAATGGATCGCAGACAGTTCGGACGCTGAGGAAATTTTAAATGTGTATTTACACTCATATGACGGACCACAGATAAAATGATGAGCCTGCTATGCAGCCAAGAGAGCAGGACAGGCCAGGATTAGACAGAACAACAGTCAGAGAAGACAAATTGAGTTGATGTGAGGAGAACAGGGCAGGTGTTTGGTGAGAGATCAGTGTTAGCTTACACATATACACACGTTAGCTAATGTAATCAGGCAATATCAATGCTAGTATTGATACTACCAGTAATAGAAACTAATAAGCGTTGATCAGGCGTGTCACACTCGTTAATATCCGACACTAACGTTACGTGATAGTGGTTTCTTATCACCGCAGGAGAGAGAGATAAACATGTTTTTGATTCATAGGTGCTTGTGTGGGAAATGCGAGGATAGCATAGACCTCTCCAGGCCAGCAGACACATGTTTTAGGGCAGAGATAATTTATTACTCTAAGGCTAAGCTAAATACTTGTATACATGTATAAATACATTGTTAAAGATGATTTTAATATTAAAACAGTCTGAATAATTTTGATTCTCAATTACAAGTTAACTCTATTTAGATCATGACTACCTATAAGAAACACTTTTTGATGCCATTGGTATAACACAATCAATAATGATAGCATACAGACAAGTTGTCCGCTGGGCCTATGGTGCATGTGTTGTGTCAGCCATTAGAACCTTTATAAAGCTTTTGAATGGCCCCATTTTGTTGACAATCAATAAAAAATTAAATCACAATCAAGCAGATCTGCATTTATGGTTAATTCAATTCAGTTTTATTTATACAGCACTAAATCATAAATATTATTTCATAGCACTGTTAATACCCAATTCAAAACACAACATTTCAACTGTTAATATATAATATATATACAGTATATATATATATATATATATATATATATATATATATATATATATATATATATATATATATAGATGTACCAAACATATAATACCAAAAGAAATACCACCTGACCCATTTAAAAACATTTTATAATCTTTCAGTCTGGGTATCACACTAATGTGTTGTTAAAGTGTGTTAAATGGTGAAGGCTGTGCTAGAGATACACCAACAGCCTCATCATGTTGATCCTCTGACTGGAGGGATCTGGAGAGAGGAGCAGGTGTAGTGGACATGACTGGAGGGATCTGGAGAGAGGAGCAGGTGCAGTGGACATGCCAGTGCTGTGTTCTCCTGGAGCCTGTGGTGACCTGCAGTATTCCTCTCTCAGACGGCATATGCTGGGAGAAGCAAACACAAGTTTAGATCACATTCACTGCTGACCATGCTTTTCCACTTGGCCTCCATCACATCTGTTAAGTTACACACCACTGCGGTGTTTGAAGCAGATGCATTAGTGAAGTCCCGTCTCTTCAACTGCACTAACGCACCGAGGCCCGGAAGATACCGTCCTTTTCTTATTAGGAAACCTGTGGACTCGATGTCCTGACAGGCTGGAGTTTGTGCAACCTCCACAAACACAATAATTTTGAGAACTGTCCAGGAAAGCCTCACTTTTTTATCTAAATTTGTGCCTTTGCATCTTGTAAAACATTTTAAAATCCTGCATTAACCGTTCATGTGGTATTTTCATACAAGGTTATATATTCATTTGAATTTTTTTTTTTAACCTGCAATATGCACTTTAAAATGACAAGAAATTGTATTGTGCCATTTCAGACTATGTAATTTATTATTTATGACTATTTTTCTAACTGTGATTTCTACCTGCATTTTTCTACAATGTTTTGGTATTTTTGTCAACCCTGTTACCGACACAAGCTTCACTAGATACTATAGTTTGATTAGACCTCACATGCCACTGAATGATATAGGCAGCTCAATAATATAGAGGGTGACCTTTAAAATGTTTGAATTATAAGCAGACAATTTTTAAAAACAGGGTTAAACCTTATCTACAGAGGTGTGAAAAAGTGTTGGCCCCCTTCCTGATTTTTTATTTTATTGCATGTTTGTCACACTTTAATGCTTGAGATCATCAAACAAATTTAAATATCAAATCAAAGATAACACAAGTAAACACAACATGCAGCTTTTAAATTAAGGGTTTTTTTTTATGAAGGAAAAAAAAAAAAATCCAAACCCACATGGCCCTGTGTGAAAAATGCCCCCCCCCCATTAAGACATAACTGTGGCTTATCACACCTGAGTTCAGTTTCTCTAGCCACACCCAGGCCTGATTACTGCCACACCTGTTAGCAATCAAGAAATCACTTAAATAGGAACTGCCTGACAAAGTGAAGTAGACCAAAAGATCCTCAAAAGCTACACATCATGTTGAGATCCAAAGAAATTCAGGAACAAATGAGAAAGAAAGTAATTGAGATCTATCAGTCTGGAAAAGGCTATAAAGCCATCTCTAAAGCTTTTTTTGACTCCAGCGAACCACAGTGAGAGCCATTATCCACAAATGGCTAAAACATGGAACAGTGGTGAACCTTCCCAGGAGTGGCCGGCCGACCAAAATTACCCCAAGAGCGCAGTGACGACTCATCCAAGAGGTCACAAAAGACCCCACAGCAACATCTAAAGAACTGCAGGCCTCATTTGCCTCAGTTAAGGTCAATGTTCATGACTCCACCATAAGAAGAGAGAGACTGGGCAAAAATGGCCTGCATGGCAGAGTTCCAAGACGAAAACCGCTGCTGAGCAAAAAGAACATAAAGGCTCTTCTCAGTTTTGCCAGAAAACATCTTGATGATCCCCAAGACTTTTGGGAAAATACTCTGTGGACTGATGAGACAAAAGTTTAACTTTTTGGAAGGTGTGTGTCCCATTACATCTGGGGTAAAAGTAACACAGCATTTCAGAAAAAGAATATCATACCAACAGTAAAATATGATGGTGGGAGTGTGATGGTCTGGGGCTGTTTTGCTGCTTCAGGACATGGAATACTTGCTGTGATAAATGGAACCATGAATTCAGCTGTCTACCAAAAAATCCTGAAGTACAATGTCCGGCCATCTGTTCGTGACCTCAAGCTGTAGCGAACTTGGGTTCTGCAGCAGGACAATGATCCAAAACACACCAGCAAATCCACCTCTGAATGGCTGAAGAAAAACAAAATGAAGACTTTGGAGTGGCCTAGTCAAAGTCCTGACCTGAATCCTATTGCGATGCTGTGGCATGATCTTAAAAAGGTGGTTCATGCTCGAAAACCCTCCAATGTGGCTGAATTACAACAATTCTGCTAAGATGAGTGGGCCAAAATTCCTCCACAGCGCTGTAACAGACTCATTGCAAGTTATCGCAAACGCTTGATTGCAGTTGTTGCTGCTAAGGGTGGCCCAACCAGTTATTAGGTTTAGGGGGCAAGCACTTTTTCACACAGGGCCATGTGGGTTTGGATTTAGTTTTCCCTTCATAATAAAAAAACTTTATTCAAAAACTGTATGTTGTGTTTACTTGTGTTATCTTTGATTAATATTTAAATTTGTTTGATGATCTGAAACATTAAAGTGTGACAAACATGCAATAAAAAATCAGGAAGGGGGCCAACACTTTTTCACACCACTGTATGTCATCCCTGCTACCCACGTCATGTCAAGTCAAGTCACCTTTACTTATATAGCGCTTTTTACAATGCAAATCGTGTCAAAGCACTGCACAATATCAAAAAAGGAAAATTATGTGTCAAGTTTAAATAGTGTCTTTGCAATCAGGTCGACGATATCGCTGGAAATAAAGCGTCCCCAACTAAGCAAGCCAGAGGCGACAGCGGCAAGGAACCAAAACTCCATCGGTGACAGAATGGAGAAAAAACCTTGTGAGAAACCAGGCTCAGTCGGGGGGCCAATTCTCCTCTGGCCAAACAAACCAGCAGTTCAGTTCCAAACTGCAGCAAGTCAAATTGAATGGGCTCAGCTGGTTCCAGTGGTCTTTTTCCACGTCAAAACCTGTTACTCTAAAAAGTAACAGGTTGACAGCATAGACTGTAAAAAAAGATGGACGACGCATTCTCTGCTTCCTTCAACTATAGAAAAGTGAAGCCAAAAATCCCTGTATGGCCGCTGCCATCGTGAGTAAATGACGTCATTTGGAGCCCGATTCTGCGCAGTAGAGATTCGTTTGGAGCCCGAGTCTGCTCAGTATAGTCGTCAGGTGGAGCCGCAGAATCAAACTCCCGCCGACATGCCTCGTTTTTATAGCATCAAATTACTAGCTAAAATCGAACTTACCACAAAAACGAACAATTGAACATATATCAGCATGATAACAACTACCTTAAATGACCAAAATCATATTTTGGAAAATTGTATTGGAAGTGTAATTAATATTTTTGTTATGACCTGTACTGCAGCCAGCCACCAGGGGGCGATCAAAGAGCCCGCAACTTCAGTTTCCAGTATGAGTGAGACACACCCGATTGACAGTAACAGGATTGACGATTTCAAACAAATTTGTTAATTGCTAGCTAATAGTCAAGTTCACAAAAGCACATAATGTACACTTTGAAAGGATTTCACTTGTAGATATTGATTATATTAAATGTTAAAAATAATTGTTTAAATTTACATTTTAAAAATGGTAACAGGATTGACACTGCATGATGCCCCCCGTCAAGCCTCATACTGTACATTATCAAAAATAGAACATTATAGAGGAGTGAGAGAAACATGCTTATGTTTGGAAGTGTAGGAATCCTGGTTGAGGGATGATGTAAACTCCTAGAAATGATGTCATTGTGTTTTTGTTTTTTGATGAGGGTAACAGCGCTGACGTGAAATCAGGGGACACCAATAAAATGATTTATATTTTATAGAAAAAATGCATACTTATGCCAGAAAACATTGGTAATGAGACTATATTTAGAAAAATATGCAAATGTGATTTTTATATAATTTTGCCTTCGTTTTGCAAATTAAAAGTCCAGCTGAAAAAGAAAAATCGTAGTGAGGGACAGGCCAAAAACCTTACCCTTACCAGCATAAATACTAATGAAATTATTTAAAATAATATTCAATTTACTTTTTTGATGTAATATGGATGAACGTTTTTAATTTGCACATTTATTTTGCACATGTATTCTGACAAGCTCAGGAAAAAATTATCTTCCAGTCATCCTGCTTCAGTGTGGATAGGAATGAAGGATATTACCAGTTACAAGACACCATCCCCCAGCACTCTGGAGAATCAACACCTGGCAGACAACTTGAAAAAGTTCTATTGTCGTTTTGAAAGATCACCCCACACCCGCCTTGAACACCTCTCCACACAACCATTCACACCTTCAGCAACCCCTCTCTCCCCCACACCTACGATTCAAATCAGCGAAGAAGATGTGTGCCAGGTCTTCAGGAAGAACAAAAGAAGGAAAGCACCAGGCCCAGACGGTGTGTCACCAGCCTGCCTAAAAACCTGTGCTGATCAGCTGGCCCCCATCTTCACACAGATCTTCAACAGTTCACTGGAGCTGTGTGAAGTCCCCTCATGCTTCAACCACTCCACCATCATCCCCGTCCCAAAGAAACCCAAAATTACTGGACTTAATGACTACAGACCTGTGGCCCTAACGTCTGTAGCCATGAAATCATTTGAAATACTGGTTTTGGCTTATCTAAAGGACATCACTGGACCCTTACTGACAGGTCAAACAGGTCTGTGGATGATGCAGTCAACATGGGACTGCACTTCATCCTGCAGCATCTGGACAGACCAGGGACTTATGTGAGGATCCTGTTTGTGGATTTCAGCTCCGCTTTTAACACCATTATCACGGAAACCCTTCAAAATAAACTAACCCAGCTCTCCGTACCCACCTCCGTCTGCCAGTGGATCAATAGCTTCCTGACAGACAGACAGCAGCTAGTAAAGCTTGGTAAATTCACATCCAGCACTCGTACCATCAGCACTGGAGATCCTCAGGGCTGCGTTCTCTCCCCACTGCTCTTCTCCCTCTACACCAACGACTGCACCCCTCTGTCAAGCTCCTGAAGTTTGCAGACGACACCACACTGATCGGCCTCATCCAGGACGGTGACGAGTCTGCTTACAGACAGGAGGTTAAGGAGCTGGCTGTCTGGTGCAGTCTTAACAACCTGGAGCTTAACACACTCAAAACTGTGGAGATGATAGTGGACTTCAGGAGAAACCCCCCTGCTCTCCCCCCACTCACCATCATGAACAGCACTGTGACTGCAGTGGAGTCATTCAGATTCCTGGGCACCACCATCTCCCAGGACCTGAAGTGGGATATTCACATAGACTCCATTGTCAGGAAGGCCCAGCAGAGGTTGTACTTTCTTCGCCAGCTGAGGAAGTTCAACCTGCCACAGGAGCTGCTGAAACAGTTCTACTCCGCCATCATTGAATCCATCCTCTGCACTCCTATAAGTGTCTGGTTCAGCTCAGCTACCAAATCTGACCTCAGAAGACTACGGAGGGTAGTCCGGACTGCTGAGCGAATCATTGGTACAATCCTCCCCACTCTCCAAGAACTGTACTTATCCAGAGTGAGCAAAAGGGCTGGTAAAATCACTCTGAACCCCTCACACCCAGCACACTCCCTCTTTGAACTGTTACCGTCTGGTCGACGCTACAGAGTTCTGTGCACCAGAACGACCAGACACAGGAACAGTTTCTTCCCTCAGGCAATCCATCTCATGAACACTCAACAATAAACGTGGAACACACAACTATAACACACTATCCATTCACCACACTCACTAATTTTATTTTTATTTTCTCACTTCTAATTTGCACATACTTGACCTGTACATACATAGTTGTCTATATTATATATTGTGTTTTTGCTGCTTTGTACATTGCCTATTTGGTTATTTGTTGTTATTCTTTTATTATCTGAGTCCTGTCCTGTTGCTGTCTTTCCGTTGCACTGTGGAACTTCTGTCACTACAACAGATTCCTTGTATGTGTAAACATACTTGCTCAATAAAGCTCATTCTGATTCTGATTTGTTGTTATATTAAATCTATGTTTGATTATTTCTTAGGGATGCAAAAGGCACTGATTTCATGGAATGACCCATACATCACATGAGAACTGACATTTTTACTATATTTTCCCATATTTATTTCCGAAATTAATGGAAATTCCCACCACAGTCTCAAAAATCTGTGATGGAAATGACATTTGTGGACTTCCTCTAATTTCATTGCTAGCATTTTATGTATCTTAACATATAATTGAAAAATAATATTGGTGTGTCTAAAATACAGATAATTATATATTCATTTTTTATACTGCATTTATTTTTCATATCCGTCTGTGTTTTAAATGCCTAATTTTAGATATGCTCATATTCCACTGATGTATTGCTTTTATGCCTTTCTTTCCTTCGTCTGACATATAAAAGTACACCTTGTTATGTTCCATTTATGTTGGACAGGATGTTGGAAACTTATTCTTTATGCATTTTTATATGCATGGAAGTGTTCAATTTGTATCCATCTCTTCATAGAGCATACAAATATTCTGGACCTAGCAATATTGGAAGATTTGCAGAGCTTGCTGTTTCTGCTCAAAGGGTGTAAAAACCTTCTTGATCAGACTATATGCTATACTGTTTTGCTCAGAGCAACTATCTGTATGTTTCATTAACATTATGAAGTGAAATCATGTTTTGGAGGCAAAAAAGGTCTGATAGCCTATACAGTATAATATTCATTCAAATTGGCATCTTCAATCTTTCTCGTTGCATGCTCTGAAGATCTTCATCTCTCGGCTCTTGAATATTACTATACTCAGATTACTCAGATTGTTAAGACTTTTATCTTAGTTTTAGCAGAATCTGTTCACCTTGGATATTGTATCCATGTTTTATCTTTTTCTTTAATTTTCATATTTTAACATTTAATCATCTGTAATCAGTATCACTTACAGGTGCATCTCAGAAAATTTGAATATGGTGAAAAAGTTCATTTTTTCTTGTAACTTATTTCAAAAAGTGAAACTTTCATATATTTTAGATTCATTAAATGTAAAGTAAAATACTTCAAAAGTTTTTTTGTTTTAATTTTGATAATTAGAGTTTACAGCTAATGAAAGTCAAAAATCAGTATCTCAAAATATTAGAATATTTACGTTTGAGTTTCAATGACCATCCATACAGTATACATTCTGGGTATCTCTTGTTCTTTGAAACCACAATAATGGGGAACACTGCTGACTTGGTAATGATCCAGAAGACGAACATTGACGCCCTCAACAAAGAGGGTAAGTCACAGAGGGTCATTACTGAAATGGGTGGCTGTTCAAGGAGTGCTGTATCAAAGCATTGTTGACTGGAAGGAAGAAATTGGGTAGGAAAATGTGCACAAGCAACAGGGATGACCGCAAGCTTGAGAATACTGTCAAGCAAAGCTGATTCAAACAAGGAGTGGACTGAAGCTGGAGTCAGTGCATCAAGAGTCACCACGCTCAGACATCTTCAGAAAAAGGGCTACCAAGCCACTTCTGAAACAGAAACATCGTCAGAAGCATCTTACCTGGGCTAAGGAGAAAAAGAACGGGACTGTTGCTCAGTGGTCCAAAGTCCTCTTTTCAGATAAAAGTAAATTTTGCTTTTCATTTGGAAATCAAGGTCTGGAGTCTGGAGGAAGAGTGGAGAGGCACAGAATCCAAGCTGCTTGAAGTCCAGTGTGAAGTTTCCGAAGTCAGTGATGATTTGGGGTGCCGTGACGTCTGCTGGTGTTGGTCCATTGTGTTTTATCAAGTCCAAAATCAATGCAGCCGTCTACCGGGAGATTTTAGAGCACTTTATGCTTCCATCTGCTGACAAGCTTTATGGATATGCTGATTTCCTTTTCCAGCAGGACTATCATCTCCACAGTTTTGAGCGTGTTAAGCTACAGGTTGTTAATACCGCACCAGACAGCCAGCTCCTTAACCTCCTGTCTGTAAGCAGACTTGTGACCGTCCTGGATGAGGCCGATCAGTGTGGGGTCGTCTGCGAACTTCAGGAGGTTGACAGAGGGGTCTTTAGAGGTGCAGTCGTTGGTGTAGAGGGAGAAGAGCAGTGGGGAGAGAATGCAGCCCTGAGGAGCTCCAGTGCTGATGGTACGAGTGCTGGATGTGAATTTACCAAGCTTTACTAGCTGCTGTCTGTCTGTCAGGAAGCTGTTGATCCACTGGCAGACGGAGGTGGGTACGGAGAGCTGGGTTAGTTTATTTTGAAGGGTTTCCGTGATGATGGTGTTAAAAGCGGAGCTGAAGTCCACAAACAGGATCCTCACATAAGTCCCTGGTTTGTCCAGATGCTGCAGGATGAAGTGCAGTCCCATGTTGACTGCATCATCCACAGACCTGTTTGCTCTGTAGGCAAACTGCAGGGGGTCCAGTGATGTCCTTCAGATAAGCCAAAACCAGTCTTTCAAATGATTTCATAGCTACAGACGTTAGGGCCACAGGTCTGTAGTCATTAAGTCCAGTAATTTTGGGTTTCTTTGGGACGGGGATGATGGTGGAGCGTTTGAAGCATGAGGGGACTTTACACAGCTCCAGTGATTTGTTGAAGATCTGTGTGAAGATGGGGGCCAGCTGATCAGCACAGGTTTTTAGGCAGGCTGGTGACACACCGTCTGGGCCTGATGCTTTCCTTCTTTTGTTCTTCCTGAAGACCTGGCACACATCTTCTTCGCTGATTTGAATCGTAGGTGTGGGGGAGAGAGGGGTTGCTGGAGGTGTGAATGTTGTGTGGAGAGGTGTTCAGGGCGGGTGTGGGGTGATCTTTCAAAACAACAATAAAAGTCGTTCAAGTCGTCTGCCAGGTGTTGATTCTCCAGAGTGTTGGGGGATGGTGACTTGTAACTGGTGATATCCTTCATTCCTATCCACACTGAAGCAGGATGACTGGAAGATAATTTTTTCCTGAGCTTGTCAGAATAATTCCTCTTTGCCACTCTGATCTCCTTTCCAGTGTGTATTTGGCCTGTTTGTACAAGACTTTATCCCCCTTTCTGTAAGCATCTTCTTTGGCCTGATGGAGCTGTCTGAGTTTTGTTTTGGTTTGTCATTGTTGTAGATTAGATGTCCTGTTAGGAATGCACATATCCTCACAGAAACTGATATAAGATGTTACAGTCTCTGTGAGCTCATCCAGAGCTGTAGCAGCGGCTTCAAAAACAGTCCAATCAGTGAGGTTGAAACAGGCTTGTAGATCCCACTCTGTTTCGTTAGTCCATCTTTTAACAGATCTTAATACAGGCTTTGCAGACTTAAGGTTCTGCCTGTAGGACGAAATAAGATGAGCCAAACAGTGATCAGAGAGTCCTAAAGCTGCTCGTGGAACAGAGTGATATGCGTCCTTTATTGTTGTGTAACAGTGATCCAATATATTACTGTCTCTGGTGGGACATGTGATGTGCTGTCTGTATTTTGGCAGTTCGCGGGAAAGATTTGCTTTATTAAAGTCCCCGACAATGATTAAAACAGAGTCCGGGTGTTGTTGCTCACTCTCTGTGATCAGATCAGCAAGTTTCTGTAGAGCTGTGCTCACGTGCGCTTGCGGTGGAATGTAAACACTCACGAGAATGAACAAGCAGAACTCCCGCGGCGAATAGAATAGCTTGCAGTTAATGAAGAGCGTTTCTAGATCTGAACAGCACATCTTCTTTAACACAGTTACATCTGTACACCACCTCTCATTGATGTAAAAGCACGTCCCGCCGCCGCGCGATTTCCCTGTTGATTCTGCGTCGCGATCTGCTCTCATCAGCTGATAATTAGTCAGATGTAGCACGCTGTCCGGTATGTTGCCATTCAGCCAGGTTTCTGTGAAACACAGGGCAGCAGAGTTAGAAAAATCCTTGTTTGTCCGGGAGAGCAGAAGGAGTTCGTCCGTTTTGTTGGGTAGAGCGGAGATTCACCAGATGGATGTTAGGCAACGCCGTTCGAAGTCCGCGCTGGCAAAGCTTCACGAGCGCTCCAGCTTGCTTCCCCCGTCTGCACCTCCTGTAGGGTTTGACCAGAGCTACGGCTCCGCCAACTACAATGTCCAGCAAAACGTCCGAAAAATCTAAATCCAGTAAAAGATTTTGTGGTGTGTTCTGCCGAATGTTCAGCAGGTCATCCCTGGTAAAACTGATCGTATTTGAAAAACAAAAAACAGGAAAAACAAACAAAAACATTACAAACACTGAAGAGCAATGCACAATAGCTGTCATCAGCGGCGCCATTTTTTGTGTATTCAAACACAAAAAATGAACATACTTTAAAGAACTTGAACTTTTCTGCTTTGCAAATCCCTTTTTTGATTGATCTTAGGAAATATTCTAATATTTTGAGATACTGGATTTTTGACTTTCATTAGCTGTAAGCTCTAATCATCAAAGTTAAAACAAAAAAACTTTTCAAATGTTTTACTTTAACTTTTTCACGATATTCTAATTTTTTGAGATGCACCTGTATACTTATGATAATTGATTTTTTTAAAAACGACACTTTTAACGGAAAGACTTCGTCTGCCTGGATCTCATCTCAGTGCATCAAATATTTTCACACTTTTTTTCATTATTTGGCAAATTTACTGTAAAATATTCTGTTCACGTCTAAAATTTACCCTGATTTTTTTTGTATATTTGTGCGTCTCATATTTTATATAAGCCATTGAAATGGTTTGTTTATTTCACTATTTGTCACTAATATAAGCAGCACATTATAAGCACATAAGACATTTTCATTTACATTGGTGATAATAAAACATGTTTCTTGAGCATCAAATCATCATATTAGTATCCTTTCTGAAGGATCACTGAAGACTGGAGTTTCATCCAGTCTTGCCATCACAGTAATAAAAAACATTTCAAAATATATTATACTGTTATTTTAGATCATAATAATATTTCACAATATTAACCAAATTAACCTCATTTTTAAGTTCATCATTAAACTCAACCATATTTCCCCTTTATATTCCTAGAATTGGTTCCTCTAACCTTATTTGACATATTATTGATACTTAAACAGTTGTATCCAAAGTACATGTGCAAATTTCATAATGTGATTCTTATCTAATATATACACATTTTGCTGCCATTAATGGTCGGTTTGACCCCTGCAAAATACACTGTAGAAAATAGACAATAAAATATCTAAACTGTAGAAGAATACTGGAATCAGAAAATCTTTTGAATGTGAAAGTCTTTAGCAGTTCCAGTGGTGCATAAATGACACGTTTCAGCTTTAAACAAAGACTTTATCAAAGTTTTCTCAGTCAAAATATTACCAAAGAGACATCTGTGCCCTTTAAAAACTATATAAGCCGATCTGCCACTGGAATATAAAAGCTCAAATTCTACATCAGTGTATCTGCCAACCCACAGACAGGGCCAGCTGTTGTCACAAAGCCTGTTTCTTATTTTTAATATTTTTTATTTTTGCCATGTTCCACAACGGGTTGCTTGATGAGAATAGGACACCCTATGGAAGATGCTCCGTTTTAGAATTTCTTTCATAATAATGTCACACTTGCTCCTGATTTGACAGCCCATTGTAACGTCTTCTTGTGTTTTACTGTGACTGTCCCTGTCCGTGGTCCTGAATACGGCGCTGTGGAGAAGAGATAGCGCTGTGCTTGGCTGAGCTGCAAGGGTGAATCACTGTGACAATGCACCGTGACTGAAAGCCCACTCAGCTCCGTCCCACATGCCTATGCAGACAAGACTGTCTCTCCCTGGGTCTCTGCCCAGAGAACTGACTCAAATCAGACACAATCCAGGAAAGCTTTTCACAAGGAGGACAGCTGCTTGTTGCTTTTGTGCTAGGCTCTCTGTTGTGGGATATAGGAAGAGTGAGTTGATAGATGAGGTATAAATAGAGTAAATCTCTTCTTTTCTGTAATATAATAAAATGTGCGTAGAGAGCCCTTTTAATGCACAAGCAATTGTTCTTGCATGTCCTTTTTAGCTCCCTTGAGGTTGACTTTAAACCTCTGTTTGATGTGCCGGTTATGAGAGACGAGTACTGTGAATACTAAATTCAGATTCATGCATTGTATCACAAGAAGCACCTCTATTTAACAAATCTGCCTTGTCAGAGGTAAAAATGATTAACTCACATGAATGCAGATGGTTCAAAAGAAAACAACATCTGACAAAAGCCAAATAAAGTGTGGAAAGGATGTGTTCCTTAATATGCCACATGATTCGTAAGATTTTCCAGTCTTCGTCTCTTTTTAAATGGGTCATGGCAGGCATTTTTGCATGGTCCTAAAAAATTATCAGTTCAATTTTGTTAAATTTTCTGTATAAATAATACTTTAATTCAACATTAAACTACAAAACAACACACAACACACACACACACACACACACACACACACAAACACACACACACACGCGTTTGTTTTTGTGAAAAGTGGGAACATCCCATAGGCATAATGGTTTTTATACTGTACAAACTGTATGTGCTATCGCCCTACACCTACCCTACACCTAAACTTAGCCCTCACAGGAGACCCTCGCATTTCAACTTTCCCAAAAAAAACACGCTCTGTGTGATTTATAAGTGTTTTGAAAAGTGGGGACATGGGTCAATGTCCTGAAAAGTCACCTTCACCTTGTCATACCTGTGTTATTATACAAATTTATCCTCATTTGTCACAAAAACGCACACACACACACACACACACACACACACACACACACACACACACACACACACACCTGCACCAAACCATTATAATAGAAAGATTTCTGAAGGATCACATGATACTGAAGACTAAAGTAATGATGCTGAAAATTCAGCTTTGCAACTACATGAATAAATTACATTTGAAATATATAAAATTGGACTGGCCATCTGCAGACATGTGAATGATTATTTCCGCCACAGTGATTGTACAATAATTCTCAAAAATCTTATATATTATAAAATCATTTAAATTACACTGTTTTGTGATCACTTCACAGCATTCACTTCTGTATTAGACTTTCAAGAGCAGACTTTGAGTGGAAATACACCCTTAACCCAATTAAACCAATCTGTTCCTGTACAGCTGGGTAGAGCAAATGCAAAAACTGCGGAAGGCATTTCTCTCCTTAAATTAATTTTCATCATTTGGTCTGACAGACTTTCTCTCAAATCATCCATCTGTTTTCTATGGAGCGAAAGATGACGAACAGCTCGGTACCTGTCTGGGATGTTCAGTTTGCCACTTTCCACAAAATCCAACAACGCTTAATATATTCAAAGGGTGCAGGACAGATGAAGGTGAGCTTACAAATTAAACCAATACAATTAAGCAAACCAAGACCTAGTTTGTAAAGAATTACCCTAGCAATGCATTAACAGGAAACATTTTCATAATATTACCAATATTATTATATTAGCAAGTAACAGATATACAATGGGATCCAAAAGTCTGAGATCGTATCGTATGAGGATATGAACACTTTCATACAGATAGTCAGATGTTCCTGCTTCAGTTAAAGAACAAGATGCTCTCTGAATCTCAAATCATGCTGGAGATGATTGAACATGATCATTAGGTTTTAAACTTGTAGAGTTCATGTCAGATTGATTGCAGCTGTCATAAAAATAGACGTTTTGAAATTGATGTTTAATTTTTAATTTAACTTTCACTGAAGTTGTTATGCTGATAATAAAATTTGTAATTTAAAAAAGTTTTTTCATTAAATTAGAAAACTACAAAATATTAGTGTTTTTTTCTAGTGGTTTCAAACTTTTGCTACCTGCTGTACTATAGATCATAAAGATGTGAAAGTGAAGAAGAACGAAGGCTAAGAGGAGCTCAATTCTGCTTCTGAAGCCCAGCCTACAGGCTCACAGCTGGGAGGCGCTTCTGCTCTGCCCTGGGCCTTTCTTGGAGGACTCAGTGGTGCGTTCACACAGACACACACACACATTCACTGCACTGAAAGTCAGGAATAGTTTTGCAGAAAAGCGGTTTGAGCTTTAATGCACAGTATGCCGATAGCACTGTTCAGCAAGAGCTAATTAGGCCTCAAAGTTTGAAAAAAATGACAAAAGCCTCAAGTTCAAGTTACCCTGTGGTCACTTTTAAAATCTTAGTTTGCAGCTGACCATTCAAAAGGTTAATGAGTAGCTCCACTGCGTAAAATAGGGTGAAAAAGTGCTTTTGCCAGTTTTTCACAATATTTCAAGCTACTATTGCTAAATGAATATTCCAGTTAATCTCTATTGACAGTGTTAGCATAATGTTGATTACCACAAAAATAAATTAACTTGGTCCTCCTATTCTTTAAAAAGGTTACAGTGGAACTCTTACAATGGGAATGAATATGGCCAATAGTCAAATAGCTGCAGTGATGATGGTCACCCTGGTTTCTTCAACAAAATCCACCAGGATTATTCTTTAGGCGGTCCCACTTTATATTAAGTGGCCTTAAGGACTATGTACTTACATTTAAATTAATCATTTAGTACAATGCACTTATTGTGTACATACATGTTTTTACATTGTACTTATATTTGAAAAATACCTGCATGTAATTACATCTGTAATTAATTTCTGTAATTACATTTATAATTACACTGTTGACCGATCCCTTACACCTTAACCCACCCTTAAACCTACCCTTACCACCAAACCTGTCCCTAACCTTACCCGTATCCACCTCAATAGCAGCAAAAGTGTTTTGCAATAAAATATAACCACAGTAAGTACATTGTACTTATTTTTTGATGTAAGTACATAGTTGTTAAGGCCACTTAATATAAAGTGGGACCCTTTAGGCTTTTGGATTATTGCAAAAAATAAGGTCTGTGATCAACTAAACTTTATGATTCTTACATGTTTTGCTTATAATGATACTGTGTACTAATGAACACAACTTTTATGAAGCCTAAATAAACATAGTCATTAAACAATCTACAGCATGGTCACATGATCTCAATGTCACCACTTCTGCCAACTTTTTATACTGTGAAAATGAATGTAATTTTAACTCTAAAAAACCCCCCAAAAATAAACTGTTATTATAGGTTAACAATAATTTCCTACTACTACTGTATATGCAGGGAAAAACTGTAAGAGCTCTAACCAGACATCTCATGCAATTTTACAGTAAAATTCTGTTAATTGTACAGTTTTTAGAAGTAAAAAGGAACATATAATTGTATAATTCAATGTACAGTAAACTGATATTCCCAGTATTTTGTTACACAAGTATTTTGTTTGTGTTTCTTAATCATTTCTGTTATCAGTTATGTACTTTAGGGTTTTATGTTACATCTTCTGATGTTTAATGAATGTTTAAGTGTAATGTGTGTTACCATGGTGATGTTTTGTGTTTGCATGAAGGACCCTGTGCACCTTCTGTTTATTAATATATGCTTCAGCTTGTGGAAAAGCTACTTTGATTCTTCTCTTTTACCACTTGAATTATTATGGTGGTTGTCAGTATATGTTAAAGGTACAAAACAGATTTAGTTCCTGTACATGGCCACATGCATGACACTGTATTGGAGCTTGCGTACAGTAATGGGTCTCTGGAAGTGTAATTAACTTCAAAGCATGCTTGCTAAAGCTGGTTAATTAGAAGCTCTCTGGAATGCAGAACTATCAGGAATAAAACTGCTGAGGATGAAGAGATTAGAAAGAAGATCTTGATTGGAGAAGGAGAAGCACATGACAGATGATCTATAGATTTAATGACCTGATTATACAACACATGCTCCAATTAAACTGATTAGGCCACAGAAGGCTTGTTTAATCACTTCATTTTTCTACAGTTTTGAGGAATTTGCAAGATCAAAGTGTGTGGTCTTTCTCTAACATGTAACAGGAGGTTATGGGGTATAGATAACATAACCTGTGTGATTGTTATTTTAGATATCAGCACTAAGCTATGATGTTGCATATGGCGCTACATTGTGCATCAGTGGCTGTTTTTGGTGACTGTCAACAATTATTTCCATCAGCTTTTAGAGCTAATTATAGGTTTTATTCCATAACAATAGTTCCAAAGTTCCAAACAGCACTCAAACGCATAATATTTTCATAATATTTAATAGAATTAAGGTCTGTTTCTGCACAGTGTAGGCTTAGTTAAATGGTACAAATGTTGAGACCAAAACCATATTTCTCTCTGTTTTCTATTAATAAGCTAATATAAAGGATGCAGTAGCTAAAATGCGGTCTGTATCTGAACCTCCTGTGCAGCTACTATTCATTGTATGTGAACACTAATGCATAATGCATCCACACACTTGCATTATCTGTTTTATAAGCACCACCACTGAAGTTTTTGTGGCACCGCCGATGCATGAAGAAAGCTCTTCAAGACACACTTCACCCATAATGTGTACTACCTCCCCAACAGACTGGATGTCAATGTTGCTCTGCATTTTTTATTGTTATGGAAGTTTCTCGTTGGTCTCTCTCCTTTTTGGTTGCGCAACTCTGCATTCTGTTGCTTCGTGAATAAAATAACATTAAAAAAACATCACCTCAACATGGCCTTCATCCTCTGGTTTCAGCCGAGAAACACATTACTAATTGTCAGATTACAAATTATTCATCACATTATTTAATGAATTATGCATTAGATATGCAAGCCTAGCAGAAGTTGCGGAGAGGGGGGGATATGTAGCTTTGACTGTAGGTGTACCCGAGCCCATCTCTCAGTGGACAGGGCCTGACAGCTTCGCTGGAGGAGGCTGGAGAACTAAGCATAAAAACACTCTCAGTAGTGCCATTGCTGGCTTTCTAATTGGCCTTACTGAAGGATCCTGAAAGTGTAGCCGTCCCATGAGCAAAGCCGCCTGCTTGTCAATGGCCTCCAATCAACTAATAAAGCTAGAAATAGCCAAGCCCTTTTACCTTTATAAATGTCCTTCTGTCTAAGCTGTAACACTTCTTTAATTGAATCTGAAATATACATGACTGTCCGCATAAAACTCTCCAATTACATGTCATAAAGGATGTGTTGCAGAATGTCTTCAAAACTGGTTGTCATGTGAACTTTTGATCCCCTGATTGTTGAAGCTAGTAAAGCCTATATAACACCTGTTTTGCAACGTCCTCTTAAAATGCCATGCTTAATGGTCAAGAAATATTATTTTGACCTTTATAAATCCGTACCACATATATGTGTAAGTACAAAAAAAGTACAAAGCCCTTTTTTCAGTGAGAATGAATAGAGCTTAAAAACCATTTATGGGTAAGTCTCATAAAGCCTGTCATCATACCATATTGAGTGAATATTTAATTTAATTGAATATAATTAATTTTTTTTTTTTTTTTTTATTTGTACACATGCCTAATTGTCATGAAAATAAGACATGAATTCAAAGAAGCATAATTTTCTCCATTCATACATATTTAGTGGCGGCTCCAGGATTTTTTTTTTGTTGAGGGTGCAAAGGGGGGGCTTAACAGTTCAGAGGGGGTGCTAAAAAATAATTAAATTGAAAGTAATGAACGCCTAAACTTTAGCTATCAGTTTTTTATATACAGCAGCTTCAAAAAAGGCATATTTGACTTTTTTCTGTGGTATTAAACTTCTCATATGCCACTGTTATTAGTAATATACTAATGCCAACTGCCAAATATGACACTTACAAAGTAATATAATTTATGAACGAATATAGAAAAGAGAGAAAGTTGTTTTTTTTCTATTTTCAATTGAATAAAAACTAAAAAAATTTATTTATTTTTATTTTTATTTATTTTTTTGTACAATTCATAAAACTATTTCCACACTGGCACACATTGCGGGTGATAACCTCCCCGTGTTTTTTTGCATCGTATCATGTGTCGATGATTGCCAGAGATCAGCATCAAAAATAGGCAATATTAAGAGGTTTTAGCATTTCCAATTAATGTAGGCCTGTTACATTCTTATTAGGCCAATTATTATTATTAGATTACTTTTATTAATAAATTACATGAAAATATTGCCCTGCAATAATTTGATAGCGCATCACCACGTGAGGACAATAAAATAGACTATTAGCTTACACTTCATTGAAAATGTTTTTTAAAAGATTTTTAAAAACAGGTCTATTTATTTATACAATGAATTACAGGCCTATAATTAAAATGATTAACACTGCAGTCATCAATGGAAATTCAGAGCAGTGTTATTTCAGGCACTGATTTTCAAAAATAGCCTGTTTAACGCAAAATAAGTTTCTTATGTTTTTCACTATAAGCCACAAAATAAATATTAAGGAAATAATTTAAGACCGTTCTATACCGTTATCAGCATATGTTAAAGTAGATTCGTCTCTCGTTGTCTCGGAGAGAATATGCGCAGTTAATGCAGCGTTAGCCGTCAGGTTTTTTTTTTACTTTCACTTTCTCTGTAGTGCATTGACCTTCACCGTCTCGCACTAAGTTTGCGCATTGCTTTTTTGAGTTGCTTGACCCCTCCCCCATAATATCAATTGTTTATAGGCCACATGTTAGGCACTTTATTAAGGTTTTTAATGTTTATTTTTCAATGTTAATGAGAGTGACACCTAGAATTAAAAAACAGGAAAATCATTTGGAAATCCTTGAGGGGGCTGTGCCGGGGCTAAGCAAGTTTCTGATGGGGCTATAACCCTGTCAAGCCCCACCCTAGTGCCGCCACTGTTTACATACATTTATCTATTCATCCATCCATCCATCCATCAATCATATAGCTTTTTTAATGCATTAAATAAAAGAAGATCATTCGAGGAATGTTAATAACCAAACAGTCGATGGTAGCCATTGACTTCCATAGTATGAAAAAAAAAACACTAAATCAATGGCTACTGTCAAATCTTTGGTTACCCACATTCTTCAAAACATTTTCTTTTCAACAGAAGAAAGAAACTCATACAGGTTTGGAACAAGTGTAGGGTGAGTTAATGACAAAATTTTAAATTTTGAGTTAACTATAACTTAAATGGTCTTAAAAATTAGCAAAATTTTCTCCATTTCCAATTTCTTTATGTAATAAACAAAATTATATACACATTTATAATAATATGATGATTATTAAAGCTTTTTTCCCTCTCTTCTTTT
Source organism: Barbus barbus (assembly GCF_936440315.1). Lineage (NCBI taxonomy): Eukaryota > Metazoa > Chordata > Actinopteri > Cypriniformes > Cyprinidae > Barbus > Barbus barbus. The sequence goes on from NC_136721.1 coordinate 11,823,263, forward strand.
TTTTTTGAGGGGGTGGGGTGGGTGGGGGGTGTTTGACAGGCGTATTCACCCTAATGTTGTCTGCTCAGCTCTTGTTCCTGCCAGCAAACCGCACCTGGTCATGTCATGCCAATATGTTCTTCATTTAAACTTGCATTAATAAGCAGTGGGTGAGTTAGTAAGAACACATAGCAATTAGTGAAAGTCCAAAGAAGAAGCAGTTTTGGCTAATCATTTTTTAATATGATCCATCATTCATTGAATTAACCGAGCTGCAATCTTAACGCTGAGGAAAACGCTGACTCTCCCAATGCAGAATTAATTGGGCTCCAGTGAAATGCGATGAGCATTTGGGCTTTTCAGCTCCAACCGGCAGTTTTGTAGCATCGCTTTGTATTATTTGTTTCAGGCTGCCATGTTCTTCAGGGACACAGTGGGAGTGAAAGTCATCACAGCTTTGCTTTTTTCTTCCGTTGCTGATGTTTCTATCGCTACTATGCTAACAAATGTTGATCCAATCTTCAAATTAAACAAAATAACGCAGGTTTGTGCGTTAACTGCTTCTGCCCTCACATTCCTCCACATGTAGCACACGAGTCTCTCGGCCCCTGATGTGTTGTGCTTGCGTTCCTGCACTTCACAGTATGTTTGTGGACCATAAACCTGAGAGTCATTACAACCCCTACAACAAACCCACAAAAGAGCTGCTCAGTTGCTATGACAACTGAAATAAAAGCAATTAAGGATGATTTAAGTAGGAAAGGCAGATCCAAGTTTGCACATAGCCCTCTTAGTTCTGCTAGGCATTCATGTGATCCTTTATCCACGCTTATCTCTTTGTGTGTTATCCCGTTTAACAAGACTAAAGTGCTGACAAATGAACAAGCCTTGTGCTTTGGGGTGCCTTGAGCAATGATAAAAGCAGAGAGTAATGACTTAATGAAGAATTAAATGATTCATGTCAAAATAATGCTGACTGTCTGCTTTTTCTTTTTCTTAAACCTCATGTGCTTTTGACCCTGAATTCAGCATCTCTGTTATTATTTTGCCAAAACATGAATAAATGTTGAAATGTTTTCTTAATTTAATACATTAGCCAATCAGAAAACTTTCTGTACTTCTCTGCATTTTATGTATTCAGGTATGCTGTTGTCGGACTGGTTGCCATGTATTAAATGTCATATAATTGAAAGGATATAAAGTGGTCTAATATAGTTTTGAAAGCTAGCAAAATGACAGAAATAGCTTACGGCACCTTTAAACCTGTGCAGTCGGCCCAGATTCATTCCTCGTGTTACATAGAATGACACCTGCTACAATAATGCTGACAAAGCTGCATCTGTCTCATTCCATCAGCCACATCATTTGATGTTCTTACTCCCCTGTTAAGTACAACGTCATCTCTGCTCACTTGTAAAGATTAACAAAATATTTCCAAGGATGTGCAGTATGCACAGGGAATTCCAATGGGAAACAAGAGCATTTAATTCAGGAAGATGCTGAGTTCACTGACAAACATGACCTATTTTAGTTACTGCACTTAAGCACACATGCTAACTTGGCCTGTTCATTATGATGTTCTACTTTCCTATAGTAAGCAAAAATGGAGTAGGAGTTACTTTGACACAATTTTTTCTCCGAAATTGCTAGTAATTTCTCAAGTAATTACAAAGAAATGCCAAGTACATTGAATTAAACCAATGAATTTGAAGTAAAAAGACTGCTTTTCTTGTAAAACATAGTCCATTAATAAAAATTGAAAATTATTTTTACAATGTACAAGGTTAAAATTAATTCTAATGAACCTGTTTTTTTTATTTGACTTTATTGTTTTATTTTATTGTATTATTTGGTAGTACACTTGCTTAATTGTTGTGAAAACGTGTTGATTTCTGTTTAGTTCCTGTTTGTCCTTATTTGGTCGGTTCATGTCATTAGTTAATCATCGTTTATTCCATTCACCTGTTTTGTATTAATCATCTCGTATGTTCCTTTGTTCCAGTCCCTTTATTAGTCCTCAGTTCTCCCTTAGTCTTTGTCTTGGTTTAATGTTTATAATGGTATAGTGTGCTGATGCCCATGAAATCTCCTTTCAGCTATGCCTTCGTGTTCGTGCGCCTACCTCTACAACCGTTACAACATTAATACAAAGAATCTTAATAAGTATTATTTTCTCCATCCGTTATAGGGCTTTCTTCATGCAATAAATAAATTAAATAATCTAAGTAAATAATACTAATAATAAATGAACATGAAAACATTTTTATTTTATTATTTTATTTCATTTTTATTTAATTTTATTAGGCGGAACACTTGCTTAATTGTCATGAAAATAATACATGAATACAAAACTTAATAGTCCTAAAGTTTTCTCCATTCATCCATCGTATGAAAATGAATTAACCCAGTTTTCTTTAGTAAGTGTTGTTATTAATTGGATATGCCAGTAACTTACTAATTTAAGTCATGTTTTTATAGGGTCAGAATTGATCTTTTCCATTAAGGGGCTTTTTCCCATTTTTTATTTTAATTGTATTTTTTTTTACATTTGTAAGCAATTTTTATGCAGTTTCTTAATAACTGTATCTGTGTTGTCTTTAATGTTAAATACCTGAATTTATCAAAATATTTTAAGCTGTTGCTAATTACAACTGACTGTTTAAAATTGTATCTAAATTATTTGTTTAAAAAACAGGAGCTATGTTTTTTAATGTTATGTATTTTTTTATTTTAATGGTTTTAATGTTTACAATATTATGACAGTAATCATTGTTGTTAATTATTGCTCTTGATATTGTAATAATGATTATTAATGTCAATTAATAGAATACATATAAAACGTTTTTTGTGTTTTTTGTGTCTGCATTTTGGGAAATGGCTCGTCATACATGTTTTTGTCCATTAATTTTGGTGACATTTTGTGCCATGTGCCCCTGTTCATTTCTGACCCTGCTACACGCTATAGTAAAATACTGCTTACCTAGTTTATTACTTAAAATTAGCCAATGCAGTCCAGTTCAATTAAAAAAAAAACATGACATTGGGCTGGGTTGATGGTAAATGTTGACAGAGTCATCATGAAATCAAAATTGACAATACTTATTTTTTAACAAAATATTTCAGTGTTCATTATAAATAATTTGTCTGTGCACATGATCTCATAAAACATTACTATTTTACAAATGGGCAATTTCTTTTTAATTCCTACAAACTGATTCATATGAAAAATGCAGGCGTTTTAGAACAAAAGGAAGCATGAATGTCCACCACCCTTAAACCTAACCCTCAGCAGGATGTAAGCAAACTGCACAAAAATCGAACTGCTTTTAGTAAAAGCTAACTAAGAAATTCACTTTGACGTTTAACTTTAGGCAGCGGTTATTTACACTTAGTGAAAATAGCATATTTTCTTAGCGATAGATGCTATTTACATTAAGTGCAAATAGCTATAGATTCTAAATAGTAGGATTGTCTGCTATTTATACTACTTATTGCAAATAGTGGCAATTATCTGCACCTCAGTATTGTAGTACATTATAAAACAGCATGCAATAATAACTTACTGAGTGTAAATTTAGATTTTAATTCAAATTATTATGGCATCGGCCATTTGCACTAAGAGTAAATAGCGATAGATGCTATATACACTAAGTGTGAATAGAAATAAGATTATATTTCACTAAGTGCAAATAGCATATTTTCTTAGAGTGAGATGTTATTTGCGTTAAGTGCAAATAGCGATGGATGCTATTTACACTATGTTAAAATAGCAAGATTTTCTGCTATTTATACTACTTACTGCAAATAGTGGCAATTATCTGCACCTTATTATAGTACATTATAAAACATTACGCAATAGTAACGCATTGAGTGTAAATTACAGTTTTAATTCAAATTATTAAATGGATGCCACCTTTTTTGGACAATAAAGCCCTCCCTACACCTACCCTACCCGATATTTTATTTTCAACTGTTTGATCATTTCCTTCATTTTTATTGAAATTAAATGCCTTTCCGATGCGATATGAGATTTGAAAAGGGAGAAAAAAAGTTTGGCAAAAGGCGGATTCGGACTCGGGTCAATCGTGTCAAAAAACACACATCTTACCATCTATGCCAATGAAACTGATGTTAAATAAGCATCGTTTTGCATTGTTGACTAACCCAATCACACGGTGGTGGGTGGAGTTAGTGTAAATAGCCTTTGCCAACAAGGCGGACTATTTGCACTTTGACACTCCGTTAACTTTGTTTTAATTAATTTAGTTTCTGCTACACCAAGTATCTGAATAAAGTTCACAGATTAATTTAATGTTAAGAAAACCCATTTCCAGTGCTCAGCCAACTGAATTAACTTCAGCCAAAGAATTATTTTTGAGTGCAGAGAATAAAACACAAAATCAGAATCTGTTTCTCATAGTCCGAATTCAAAAAAGAACTCGCTCTGATCTTTTTGGGTCAAACAGATGCCTCTTCCATTGACTTTTATGAAAACAGGGCATGACAGTTAAGACACTGGCCAAATTAATATGAAAGGAATGACGTCTTTTTTCTCCCGTCTATCCACAGAGCTTTGTTCTCTAATGATGGTAATGGCTTCAGTGCTTCCTGTTGAAAGACCTCTAGCTTCCCTGTCTGACTTTCAAAGGTGAAAAGCTTTTAAGGTATAATGGAGACACAACTGTAACTTCCAGTGCTGCTGAATTAGCTATGCCTCATCACCTTTAACAACTAATGGGGGAAAACGGCCTGGACCGAGGGCCCTACCTGGGCTCAAATGGGTCTTTCTTTGAGAGCACTCCCCTTTAAATTCACAAGTGCACAATCAAGGATTCTGTAACTGTCAACTAATCTGAGGTTGTGCTGCATTATTCACTTACTAAATATTTAATTCACTTGTACCTTTATGTCAAAGAATTGCTGTGAACTTTGGGACAAATTGCTATACGTAGTGTTGTAAATATGGGATATATCTGGCTGTTTATTCTCACGTATAATCCAATATGGCTCTGGCACTGTTTTATTCATTAGCATTACATTCCTTGGAATCAATTGATTTGATTACTTTGTCAGGTCAATTTGATTCGAATGCCTTTTCAGATGTTTGACTGCCTAAAGATGGATAAACCAAATAAATCTCTTTTCTAGACAGCCAGGAGATTGGGATGCTGTCAGGAAAAAGCTGATTGCGAATTTCTCTCTTCTAACTCTGGTTCACAGGTATTTGAATGAAGATTAGCAGAATCACAAAGCTTGCTGGATTTAAGCTCTGAAGTATCCTCAGATTTTCTCTGAGGGGAAAATCAAAGAGCAGCAGTAAAACTGGTGCCAGCGCTTACAAGAATAACCAGAGGATGGATCCTCTTGAAACCAGGATGTATGTGCGCCGTTTTGATTCCATGATGTGTAGATCCACCAGGGCCAGATTTATGTGGTCATGTAGTGTTGTCTTCGACATGTTGAAGCAGACTTACATAACCTGAGAAAAAAAAATAAAAAATCGTGAAAATCATGTTCACGCCACCTGTCATATTCACAACATCCAGCAGTATTCATACTTCCTCATACATACATATACTGTAGCATTAGACCTATATTTCTGGTGCTGTATAACAGAAACATCTTAACTCAGAATCTTATCCTGTATGCTTAGGAAACAGAAGATTTTTTCTAATCTTAAATCAAGAATGAAGAAAATACAGTTCCTTCTGTAAAAATATCTACAGAAAAAATAAATAAAAACGCTACAGTCCTCTACTGGCCCTTGTCTATCATGGCCTCCTAATAATCCCCATACATTTGATTGGCTCTATGACTCTCTCTCCTCTCCACCTGTAGCTGGTGTGTGGTGAGCACATTGGTGCCGTAGTAGTGTGGCTGCCGTCGCATCATCCAAGTGGATGCTGCACACTGGTGGTGGTTTAGGAGAGACCCCCCCACATGATTGTAAAGCGCTTTGGGTGTACAGCAATACACAATAAAGCGCTATATAAATGCATAATTTATTAATTAATTCATTCATTCATACAGTAAAACCTGTTGATTTGTGACCCTGGACCACAGAACCAGTCATAAGGGTAAATTTTCTGAAACTGAAATTTATACATAATCTGAAAGCTGAATAAATAAGATTTCCATTGATGTGATGCCAAATAGGACAATATTTGGCTGAGATACAACTACTTGAAAATCTGGAATCTGAGGGTGACAAAACTCAAAATATTGAGAAAATCACATTTAAAGTCATCCAAATGAAGTTCTTGGCAATGCCTGTAACTAAACAAAAATTAAGTTTTGATATATTTACGGTAGGAAATTGACAAAATATCTCAATGGAACATGATCTTTACTTAATATCCTAATGATTTTTGGTATAAAAGAAAAATAGATCATTTTGACCCATACAATGTATTGTTGGCTATTTCTACAAATATACTCATGGGACTTCTGACTGGTTTTGTGGTCCAGGGTCACATTTTATATTTTAACAAATGAATACATATTTTTTACAGTAAAATATTGTAAAATATATATAATTGTATGGCTTTCCAACATATCACTTGTGCCATTATTTTTTTACAGTTATATAAATATTTTACTAGGTTAAACATGTTGGAATAGTTAATATTATATTATTGATGAAATATATAATATCATATGATTTAATTTAAAATTAATGTTTCATAAATATTTCCATTATGCAATTAATTTAATGTATTTAATATACTGTAATATATTTGTATTATATATGTAATAAAATGAATATTATATTATTTAGTGACATATAGTGTTACATGCAGTCACCAAAACTTTGAATTGTTATTGTATTTTTTATGGTAAAGTTCTGACAAGCACTGCAAGCCAGTATTTTATATTCTATAAATTTAACAAACAAACAAACAATAAATAAATAAATAATGCAATGTGTGTGTATTTAAAAATGACACATACAATAAGCTATACAATGGCTTCCAGTTTTCAATTTGTTTATAATTGAAGTGATTATCCCTTTTTTATTGTAGTGGACACTTTCCTCAAACAAAGCTAATTAAATTCTGAAGCCACCCAGTTTAGAAACTGCATAACATGCACTCAAGCAAACCTCACTTATTTTATTTACAACATTAATGTTTTATTTATGGTTGTTCAATAATTCATTCTTTTTTTGTTTGTTTCAGCTAACTTGCAGCAACTCATGTTCCTGATTCCCATAAGGCATTTTCTTGGCACTTGCCAATGCAACACAATAAACCATGGGAATAGTAGTGGAGTTCCTCCTTCTGTTGGTACGCCAAGGGGGACTGGAGCTCCACCACACTGTAATTGGTCCATGTCATGGATGTTAATGTCATTACATCCTGAAGTTGATGAAGCCATTTGTGCCGTCTTAATTATATAGGGCTATGTCACTGTTAATGTAATCTAATATCAGTGGACAGCACTCCTCTTCAGCCCAATGTTATGATTATATTAAACCACTGTAGTTTTAAGAGCATACATGGATAACTGAATAAGAATACAAAATATAGATAAAACTACTTAGAGGTGCACAATCATTGATCATCACAACCTAAATAAAACGTATTTAGCCTAGATAAAAATCATTGAATGTACTGTATTGTATGTGATAGTTTTTACTCATGTATTTCTCTATACAGTGTGAAAAACCTTAATTCAGAAAGTGCTGACAGTTTCAGTTTGCAATACATTACAGTACATGTAATATAGATGTGAATACAATGTGCATTTATCATTTATTAATTCATAGAATATTTTAGGTGCAATCTGTGCCATGCTCTGCTATATTGTGCGCAATGCAATTATTGATACAAACCTTAGATTTGTAGGTTTCATATCATCTTTTCATTTCATGAGTGTTTTATGGACTCCGCTATGTGATTTCATTCTAAAACAAAATATGTTTCATGAAAAGAAATGTTGGGTCAGGGTTATTATTCAAAGCACTGGCTTTGAATAATTGTGAGCATGAGTATGAACCTTAAAACAATAGCTATACTGGGTAGAATTTGGATATATTTGACTTAAGTTTAAACAGTTATTGGGACTGTGTGACATCATTCTGATAAACCGTGATGACTTAATGATGTGTGTTTTAAATGTCATTTTCAAATGTCAATTTAAAACAAATTTATCATTATTTGAGCATAAGATGCATAATATTAGGCCAATTCCATTTGACTTTAATTCATTTCTGTACCAAAGAGTTACAGAAATATGTTGAAATGCTGATATTGTTGTGTAAACTCATGTGTAATTAAAATATTGTAGTACTTTTCATTTTGATGGCTATAGGCTTACTTGACATTGACATAGTCAAGTCAAGTCACCTTTATTTATATAGCGCTTTTAACAATACAGATTGTGTCAAAGCGCTTAACAGTATCAAATTTGAGGATAGAGTGTCAGTAATGTATAAAAATAAGATTAAACACACAATTTTTAGTTAAGGCATTTCATTCAGAGATGTCATTGTCTAGCTCAGTTTTGTGTAAATAGTATCTGCGAAATCAAATTGACGATAATCACAAGAAATTAAGTATCAAACATAGACAAATCAACATTTTTGTAATGAAAATATAAACTTTTTTTAGAAATATATTTCTAAGAACTTGTACATGTTTTTAAACCTCTTGATATTGATATATGTCATTGACCCATATACAGAAAAATGTTTTCTTGTTGGATAACATCGTTTGCACCAACCTCCCACTTAATTTTCTGTTGTTCATAAACTGTTTATCACACTCGAGGCTCTTAATATAGATATTTTATGTTGGTTTGTGTAGCCTATAATCATACATAGCTACATATAGCATAACAATCGGAGAAATCAAGCTGCTATAAAATGGTACAGTCTGCGCACGGCTTCAAGTTTACCCAGTCATTTGCTCTTCTGCTCTGAGTAGAGTAACGACCTACCGGGAGCGCGCGGTGATGGTGTTAAGAAAGCGATCAAGACCCGCGTTCTCTTTCTTCTGCTGACACCACAGACAGTGTGTTCATTGTAAGTAGGGCTGTCAGAGACAGCTTATTCAGTCACCCACCGGTATTACCAACAGCACTGACTGGGATTCACTGCGTTCTGCTGGCTCTGTGTTACCGCTATGGGCTCAGTGTGAGTGAAGAGACAAAGACTTTGGGATATATATGTTTGGCATTTGGCTTTTTGTCAGTTTTTCAAATGCAAACGGAAATATGTGGCAAAGCTTCGTCTTACTCTTAACCGGTTTGCTTGGGTTGTGTTCATGTTCAAGTTTCCCAAGTAACATCAACATAGGTGAGTACTCAGCGGCTATTGTTCATAACCGTGTCCTGACAGTGATTTAAAGTTTCCGTCGAACAGGATGAGGTACAATTAGCCATTTGGGTTTAAATATTCCATGTACGTGTTATTGTTCCTGAATTACTTCATTGTAATCTCGACAGGAGGTTTGTTTCCAACCGACTCCCATGAATACGACGTGTTCCGTTTCGCGCTCTCTCAACACAATGACGTTCCCAAACTGGTACCACAAGTGGACATGGTGGACACGGCGAGCAGCTTTGCCATGACATACGCCTGTAAGTTCTGCATTAATGTATCTCTCAGAGGTCTGTTACTCTTCCCAAAACCAAACCTCTGCAGTGCGCACGACCTGTTTCCATCACGCTTGTTGCTTTGCTGAATTTCTGTACGACTCTCTGCACATGATGATTTATGCCAGTGAAACAGTCTGTCTAGGCTTAGCGAAGTAGGAGAACCTCAGAGTTTTGTTGCTGTAAACGTGCCTTCACTTATAGTCTTAAACCTAGCTGGATTACTGTCAAGAATAATGTCAAGATGTCAGGTGGAACTGCAAAGCTGGCAAAATGTCCTAGAATACCTGAGGTTGAATTTGACACAAGCCAGTGGAGTGTTTTCACATTTACAAATGCTTATTTTGCCACAGTGGTTTGTTTAATTTCACTCCTTTTATGACCACCTGCCCGTTTACACAATAGATTATGCCTCCTAAACACACTTTAAATTATAATGAAAAAAGTAAATTTGCAGTAAAAAAAAAAAACTGGTTAACTGTAAGTTACCTTACCATATACAGTTAAAATACATTAGGTTTAACAGGACAGTGCGTTTAATTTTGCTGCATGTTTTTTTTTTTGCATGAAGGATCATTATTTATGGTGCAAAACAATATTCTATTTTGCCAATATATTTACTTTTAAAATGAAATATATTAGTCTTTTTATTAGTCACTAGAAATCCCTGTGTGGTGCATTACATTTTATTATTTTATTCAAATAGTTATGCTTCTTCTTTATCAGTTATGTAATGATTTTATGTTGTTTATTACTGCCTTATTATTTTAGTCTGTTTAGGTTTTTTCTGTTGAAACGTTGCCTGAAGCACCGTCACAACCTTTTTCTGCAAATTTATGGCACCACAGTTGTTACATTAAACGTTTTTTCACAGTGTATTTACAGATTTGACAGCATATTTTCTGTCATGAGATAGAATATGAAATGCATCCTTTACATTGCTAATATGAACATTTTTAGATGAGGCGAAAAGAGAAAACATTCTCATCCCTAGCTCAGCTGGCTGTCAGTCAGTCACAAATGTTACCTTTGATGTCTGAGATTGACACAGACAACCTTTCCATGTTTGTGTTCAACCCTGCCAGCGACGTACAACACTGTATAATGCTTAGCATGCAAACAGCTTTTGATGAGGAGAAGAGATTTCAGATGCTTGAGATATTTCGACACTAGCACAGTAGACTGATCATCTTGAAAAGTTCATATGTGCTATAGTCTTTCCCAGATGAGTGCGTGTGACAAACCTCTCTCATGTACACATCAGTGGTGCCCTTTTAAGTGAGTCTCAGTGCCTCAAAGCAGAGTATGCTGTTTACTAGAGGCTGAGCAGAGAAACTGGGACTGGAGCGACGTTTTCCATTTTAGGGGACTCCTTAGGGCATTTTTATAGGGTGACACCAGAGAGGGTCTTATTAGAGGGAGGTTATCAAAGGAAAGTTTAACACACAAAGTAAGGGCTGAGTCTGTATGTTCTTGTCACAGGGAAGTGTGAAAGTAATTATATGGAGCTAATTACATCTGCAGAGAGTTCGCTCATCAGGGCGATTGTGCATGGCTGCTGTCTTATCCTCTAATCGCTACATACACCTTCCCAGAACAAAACCTGAGATCACTAGAGCAGTTTGTGTGCCAGGAGGTGTAACGGAATTCAGTTTGATTATAATTTGATAATTTTCCTCTTTTGCTGCAAGAACAAACCGGAACAAGAGAACAATGAATGGGGCTTTAAGACACATAACAAAAGAAAATCAGTGTTTTTGTTACTTGATTGATATGTTCAGGATAACTGAGTCTTCAGATGTGATTTTGTTTGTTATGAGTGAAAATGACCAACTCGCTATAATGACTATACAGTAGTACAGAGTGAGGTTATCATTTCAAGCCCATTTGAGCCTGTTTTTTTCACTGTCCATTAATTTGCAAATAATTGACTGATTAGTCAATGACTTTTAGGTTAAAGGAATAGTTCACCCAAAAATGAAAATTTGCTGAAAAATTTGTCACCCCTCAAATCATCCAAAATGTAGTTGAGTTTGTATCTTCACTGTAACAGATTTGGAGAAATTTAGCATTTCATCAATCGCTCACCAATGGATCCTCTACAGCAGAGGTGCCCAACCCTGTTCCTGGCGATCGACTGTCCTGCAAAGTTTAGCTCCAACTCTAATCAAACACCTGAAGCAACTAATTAAGGTCTTCAGGATCGCGTGAAAATTAAAGGCAGGTGTGTTTGATAAGAGTTGGAGCTAAACTTTGCAGGACAGTCGATCGCCAGGACCAGGGTTGGGCACCCCTGCTCTACAATGAATGGGTGCCGTCGGAATGAGACTCCAAACAGCTGATAAAAACATCACAATAATCCGCAAGTAATCCAGTCAACTCTAGTCCATCATTTAATATCTTGTGAAGGAACAAGCTGTGTTTGTAATAAGCAAAATCATCATTAAGACATTTGTAATTTAAAAACATTGGCTTCCAGCTAAAAAGACTAAAACGAGTCTTCAATCCATAATGCTGCTTTCTCCAGTGAAAAGGTCATCTCATCTGATTCAGGAGAGAAATATGCACAGATCAAGCACCCGTTTACAAGCAAAAACTTTCCAAAACAGTTCTAAACAAATATGTTAGTGGATTTTGATGTGAGAAAACAACAGGAGATAGACCTTTTTTGGTATATTGTCTTAATGATGGATTTGTTTCTGACACTTCACAAGATGATAATTGATGGACTGGAGTCATGTGGATAACTTGTGGATGTTTTTATCAGCTGTTTTATCATCTTTCTGACGGCACCCATTCACTGCAGAGAATAAAAAATTTATCCAAATCTGTTCCAATGAAGAAACAAACTCATCTACATCCTGCATGGTGTGAGGGTGAGTACATTTTCTGCTAATTTTCTTTTTTGTGAGTAAAATATTCCTTAAAAAAATGCCATTGATGATTTATTAAACAGCAATTGAAGATATTAAATACTTTAAAAAACAGCATGTTTATAATGTGCTTGTTTCCACAATGATGCTGTTTTAAGCTTTCTTTACACCAGGTATTTCCGTTTCGAGTGATCTGATCATAAGTGGTCAGCTGAGACTGAAAACTGTTTACACTTTGTATTAACATGCAACTTAGATGAGTCTCCTGCGAGTCACTTGTGATTGGATTTCGAGGGGGTTCAGATGGTTGGTTTCCTTTAAAGAGCCTCCAACCAACTCTTGTTTTAATGCAGTGGCTCTCAACCCTGTTCCTGTAGCCCCCTCCATTTTACAGGGAACAGGGCTGAGAACCTCTGTTTTAGTGCATTTGCTGATTGACAAAAATAGGTGGTCCTTGTTGTGTGGGATTACATCGGGACAGAGTAATGTCTATGCTATAAATGCAATGTGGTCTCATGCATTTCTGAACATATGTTCCTGTATTTAATGCTGCAAACCAGATCAGATGTTTGGATGTTCACTTCATATGTTATAGCATTTCTCACTTTTCAAAGCATCTGATATGAGCAAAGAAAAACAGCCTTTCTTATCTTTTACTGATGAAATATGTACAACTTTGTATAACACATGTAAAGGCTTTCTATTTTTCGAATAAGACATTTAGACATGTTCCCAATACTGCGAATCATTATCTGTTATCATATTTATAATACTTTGTAAAATAGATGATATCTATGGCAGAAATGGCACACACAGCAGTACAGACTCTTATTTTCTTAGATATGTGCCTGAAGTGGTTACAGAAGTTGCCTTGACTCTGAAGAGCTACAGTAACCGTTTAGCACGACTCAAATAGATTCATTTAATCTATTATTCATTGCATCATAGCCAAAGTGATTATTTTCAGGGGTTTTGATGTATGCATGTGGGAGCAGAGCCACAAAGGGACTTACAATGAAAAATCCACTTATGTAGGAGGGAACTGACAATATTTAGTTGGAATAGGACAGGTGTTCTTCTGAGAAAGACATTTGTTCCCCAAGTTACCACATGAAGGTGAGTTTAACCTGCTCTGATAATTGTGGGCTTCAACTGACATGACAAGACACTGTGCAGTGTTATATCAAGAGGAATGGAGTGTTAAGATTAGACGGCAGTGGACAGAATGTAGAATATGGTTGGCTATATAGTGATCATTTCTTCAGGAACGGCAAGTTGAATAGTGGAATTGCTTATGGGATTATACGTCTACAGAAGAAATTAACGCTCACTTATAGGGGTCCCATGATGTACAGTGTTTATGAAGGGGAATGTGAGCTCATCATTTACTCGCTCTCATGTCGTTTCAGATACATTTTTGAAAAATGTCATACAATAAAAGTCAATGGGTCCCAATGTAGATCCAACTGACTTTTACTATGAGGATACAAACAATTGAAACATTCCCCAAAATATCTTGTTTGTGTTCAGCAGAAGAGAGTCACACAGGTTTGTGGATGAGGGTGAGTAAATGATGACAGAAATTTAATTTTCCACCTATCTCTCTTCAGGCAGTGCTACATTTCAGCCTTCATTTGAAATGCATCACAGTATTTGACAATAAACAGTTTATCAGAATTGGCCCTTAGATGTTTTCAAACGCAACATCAGCCCACATGAAGATGGCTATACAATATTAATGCTGAAGAATTGCATGCACCTTTGATGTAAAGTCGAAGTTGAAGCTGTCAGTTGCACTGATGAATGGTGAGTTACAAGCAGTACGTCGACCTCCCAGTGACAGTTGAAATAACCAGTCAGTGTCATGTCATGATGGCGATGAGTGTTTCTCCTCATGCTTTTCTAGTTGAATAAACCCCATTATCACATCATTTTAAACCTGGCAAACAGGCTTTTGTCTATTGTGAATAGGACAGATTAATTTTCTCCCATACATGAATTATTTTAAGAATCCGTTTCTGCTTTTGCCATATCACAAGCCTTTATGACAGTCTGTTCTTGGCATTAGTCCTGTGGTCCTCCTTTCAGCACGTATCATTCCTTTCATCACGTTGACATGCAGTCGGGCCAAATGTCCACAGCATGTCAATCAGGCGGGCTCCAAAGAGACCCATTGAAGCTCTCGTCACAGGGAGTTCAGGAACAAACACTGTTTTGTGTGTCTTCCCTGTGGAACTCACATAGACCGCTGAAGAGCTTTTACCTGTGTGGTTGCCTTAATTCGAAGCTTTCTATACAAGTGATGGAAGACTTTAAAGACAACGAGTGCCTTGATGTGATAGCTAGCCTGAATATCCAAAGAAGATTGCCAAGGATAGCTCACGCAGCCATGTTATCTTCATCTGCAAAGCCGTCAGCAAGAACTTCCAGCAATTAGACCCATTTAAAATGAAGCATTGTGAAATATGGATGCTTTTTTGATACCAGTTGAAACTTCATCATGGTTATAGATGACGGGTATGGCATTAGCATCATTAGCCGTTAGGAACTGGACGCAGTTCAGAGGGAATGGCACAGGCGGGCTGAGGTTAGCTGTGGTGATTTCAGGATATGTGCCTGTGGGGCTACATGCTCCCCGACCTTCACTGGGCTGGAATGGTACAGTGATAAAAATGTACCTTATCAGATATATCATTTTGCAAAGACTGAGGCTACAAGCCACTTAGAGGACACCAGGGACAAAATCTGATTCTGTTAGGTGACAAAAAGAGCCCGCTTGGCTGTAATCTCTGAAATGATCTAGGTATTTTCTGGCTGAGTAAAATGCTGGGCCCTAATGCTACAGGATTCAGCGATGAGCTACCACCTTTTCATCATTTAAGGAAAAGTTCACCCAAAAATTTTAATTTTGACATTAGCTCATTCCAATATCGTTTCAACCCTATTATAATATTATTTTATTATGCAGAATGAACAAGCTTCTGTTTTCCATATAAAAGTGTGTGGTGAATATGATTTTTAGATTTATATTGAGCCAGGTCTCATGAACATGCATATAAATTCTACGCCAAATAAAAACAGAAAATCGTGGTATTGATATGCAAAAATGGACATTGGCATGCATATGATATGCACATGTTTGGCGTGCATATAATACACAGTTTTCACGTGCATATATATAATACGCAATTTGTTGGCGTGAATATGAGATGTAGTTTTCGCATACATATGTAAGGTATCTACGCCACAACCCTAATCCTACCCATTGCGTATTATATGCATGCCAAAGTCAATTTCTGCGTGTAAACATAGTACGCCAAATCGAACTTAAACTCATGCTATTGATACGCACTTTCATGAGATCGGGTTGCAATATTAGGATTTCGCTAAATTCGAGTATTTCAATACTAGGGATGTAACGATGCACCCTAAGCTGGTTGAAAATCAATAAAAATACGTGCCAATTTAAGTTGGTTGATATGTTAAAGGTATTGTGATACAATTGGGAATAGGGGTTTATATGAATGTAGCCTATCGCTTCGTAAAATGTATTGCTTCATGAGTTGAGTGAATTGTTACACGCCTTTCCTTACACATTTTACATTCATGAATGAATTTCGGAAAAACAGTTACAAACCAATTAGAGCTTTATCAAAAAGTTGTAACAACATGTGTCTAGAACAGACCATACAATATGAATATGGGTAAATACAAGTACGTTTATGTGCTTTTTACTGCTCACGGGTAATATGATGACCATAGCAATTAAGTTGGAAAGATGCAAACTTTGTTTCCGAATGCCCAAAGTAACGATACAGTGTCATTTCATTTAACATTTAAACATTGAAAAGCCACCCAATGAAATACATGCCCAAAGTTGAACATCTCTGAACTTTTGGCCATTATCAATGCTTTTTCCGCACAAGCGTGAAGCTCGGCTCCCATAGGAATGAAATGCAAATGCTTGCCTGCTCTGCGCCAGTCTACACGCACCATGAGGGGGGTGGTGGAGAAATCGTGCTTTCTGTGGTTTAGAAATTGCTCACATTATAATTTTATTACATTCATTTATTTTCTGTGAAGCTGCTTGGCAGTGACGTGTATCATGAAATGTGCTATACCAGGGCTGTCCAAACTCGGTCCTGGAGGGCCGGTGTCCTGCAGAATTTAGCTCCAACTTGCCTCAACACACCTGCATGGAAGTTTCTAGTATGCCTAGTAAGTGCTTGATTAGCTGCTTCAGGTGTGTTTAATTGGGGTTGGAGCTAAACTCTGCAGGACACTGGCCCTCCAGGACCGAGTTTGGACAGCCCTGTGCTATACAAATAAATATTAATTAAACTGATTTAAAATGTTGATTAATCTCAAAGCCCTAGTTAGTGATTTGTATTTCCAAGAGCAAAAACAGCACCATAAAAGTAATCCACTACTACAACCAGTGTTGAAAAGTTTGGGGTCAGTAATTTTTCTTAAGGAAATTTATATTCTTTATACTAAGCAAAGATGCAATAAATTGATCAAAAGTGACAGTTGTCACGGTGCACACAGCAGGGAGGAACAAGGAACACGCAGACGAGGATGTAAACTCAAATTTATGTCTTTAATGAAGACGACAAGGCATGGCAGGACAAGGCAAGGCAGACACAGACAGGAACACCAGGGAGTAACGAGTAGACCAGACGAAATCAAACTGAACAGACAGGACTATAAATACACAGGTAAATCATAGATAACGAGACAAACACAGCTGGAAAATAATTAATGATTACATTTAACAAGGACAGGAAACAAACCAAATATGCAGGAACACATGACACACACGACAGAGGACTGACATAACTCCCCCCTCCCGAAAGGCTCGTCCTTAACAGTTCCATCGGGGGGGTGCGCTCTGGAGGCCCCTCAGGACAGACACGGACAGGAACACAGGACGGGGACCTCCAGAGTGGAACAGATAGACGGAGGCCAAGGCGGAGCTGGGAGCTCAGGAGGCCATGGCAGCCGGATCCCTTTTACCCAGAGGTGGGTAGAGTACCCAACAACTGTACTCAAGTAAAAGTACTTCTAGAAATATTTACTCAAGTAAAAGTAATAGTCTGAATAGTTACTTGAGTAAGAGTAAAAAAGTATTGGATAAAAAAACTACTCAAGTAGTTAGTTACTAGTTACTTTGGATCATATAGGTACTGAATATAGTCACATAATCCTTCAGAAATCATGTTGATTTATTATCAGTGCTGCTCTTTTTAGCTTTCTATTCATCAAAGAATACTGAACAAAATGTCACCGGTTCCAAAAAATATTAAGCAGCAAAACTGTTTCCAACACTGGTAATAAATCGATATATTATAATGATTTCTGAAGGATCATATGACTCTGAAAACTGGAGTAACAGCTGATGAAAATTCTGATTTGCATCACTGAATTAAATAATATTTTAAAGTAAATTAATTATGTATTATCCTATAACCTCTGACACTGAAACCTCTGGAAACGCCTCACATAACTGCTCTGAACATAACGAAACAAATGCATGTTGACGGATCTTCTGTTCTGCAAAATGTAAACAAATGTAGCCTATATTTTTGCAAGCGTAAATATTGTAAAAATATGAATATTAATTGTGTCTAGAACAGGCCGCGCGCCGCTGCGCAGAGCTAACGCGGGTTCCGCGGGTGTTCATTTCATACTCTGTGACAGCTTATTTAATGTATAAATTATACATTGTATTTAATGTAAGGTACATGTACAAGAAACTGGTAATGTCATAGTGGTATCGTGGCCTATACCTGTGGAACAGTAGACAGCACACGCGGTGTTCATCTAATAAAAGATCTTCATATAGCTCTAGCAAACAAGCCTTTGCAGATTTGCTTTCAACTGACTGTAGATCCAAAGCAACGTCTTCAGCGCTCTTGATGTTCTTAAACTCTCTGTTATCTGAGTGAGAACCGCTTCAGAGACTCAGCGCGTGCGGCAGGGAACTGAACGAATCATTCAAACTGATTCGCGAACCGATTCACTGGTTTGCCAACTGGTTTGATAAAGCCTTTAAACAGAATCGACTCAAAAGAATGAATCATTCGCGAATGGGCATCATTCATTGCCCAGAGAAAAGTAGACGGCGCGTTTGGAATAAACCGAAGCATTTTTAACTTGATTGCATTAAGATACAGTAACGAGAGGAGAGTCGCCCACAGTAACGAAGTAAAAGTACCCATTTTAAAATATACTCTAAAAGTATTAGTTACCCAAAAAATGTACTCAAGTAAATGTAACGAAGTAAATGTAACTCGTTACTACCCACCTCTGCTTTTACCCCCCAAAAAATTTTCCCTGGGGGTATCAGGAGCCCTCCGGGGCTAGACACACTGAACAGTACATGACAGGACCAGGACTGGGACGGGACAACCCACAGGAACAGGAAGCCCTCCTGGGCTAGCTCGGAAGCTGAGGCTTCTCCTGGGCATGACAAGGAGTCAGGGGCCCTCACAGGGTCCCTCAGCAACCGCCTCCACTTCTGCGACCAGGGGGCTGGAAATGGCCTCTGCGGCCACTACAAGGAGAGCCGCCTGCCCCAGACGAGTCTCCGTGGACAAGACCGACATGACATGATTAAAACGTTCCTGTGGGCACAACACAACAAAAGCAGCACTCCTGGCCAGAACAAAGAACCAGCGGCGATCCGGCGGGCTTGACTCCCGCAAACGGCGGGCTCGGTGAGCCGCGGACGGCGTTGGATAACTCCCGCGATAGGCGGGCTGGAGGGATCGCGGACTCGCGGCGATGCAGTGGGCTATGGCGGGATCACGAGTGGCGACTTCCTTGCCGTGGAACAGACAGACAGGAACAAAATAAAAACTAGAAAAAACAAAGAAAACAAAACGAGGTGAGGGGGCGCCGCTTACTGTTAGGTCTTCTGTCACGGTGCACACAGCAGGGACGAACAAGGAACACGCAGACGAGGATGTAAACTCAAATTTATGTCTTTAATGAAGACGACAAGGCATGGCAGGACAAGGCAGACACAGACACAGACAGGAACACCAGGGAGTAACGAGTAGACCAGACGAAATCAAACTGAACAGACAGGACTATAAATACTGAGACAAGAGCTGATAAAATGTAAAAACTGTAACTTGAATGCAATGTAAGTCGCTTTGGATAAAAGCGTCTGCTAAATGCATAAATGTAAATGTAAATGTAAATACACAGGTAAATCATAGATAACGAGACAAACACAGCTGGAAAAGAATTAATGATTACATTTAACAAGGACAGGAAA
The DNA here is from genome assembly GCF_936440315.1 of Barbus barbus. Taxonomy (NCBI): domain Eukaryota; kingdom Metazoa; phylum Chordata; class Actinopteri; order Cypriniformes; family Cyprinidae; genus Barbus; species Barbus barbus. The sequence continues at coordinate 11,842,997 of NC_136721.1, forward strand.
CAAACCAAATATGGACACAAGAGGCAGGAACACATGACACACACGACAGAGGACTGACAACAGTAAAGACATTTATAATTTTACAAGAAAATGTATATTTTAAATACATGTTTTTTTCAACATTCTATTTATTAAAAGGATTCTGAAAAAAATATTAAATATTAGTTACCACAAAAATATTGATAAGAAATATTTCTTGAGCATCAAATCAGCATATTAGAATGGTTTGTGAAGGATCATGGGACACTGAAGACTTGAGTAATGGCTGCTGAAAATTCAGAGTATTAAAAACAGTTGTTTTAAATTGTGTGCCAATATTTGGTGTTAAACCTGACACATCACATCCAAAGATGCCATTTTTATGAATTAAATTCAGTTAATTAAAATTTTTATAAATAACAGGTTAAATTCTGGTGTTGCTCATGCAAACTTACTGTAAATACTGTAAAAAAGCAACTAAACTGGAAGAAACTAAACTGGTTTTATTTATAAATGTTATTATATTATCACTGAATCAATTGACTAGAAGTAATTGTTTAAGAATCATATCAGGTAGAAATAAGGCAACCGTTGCCAGTTACTGTACACTGTATAGTATGCCTTTAGCAGACTTGGAATATAGTACATGAGTCATATGGACCACTTATATGGTGCTTTATTTTTGTCCTTTTGGGAGCTTGCCAGTAAAAATAACCATCCACTTGTTTTCTAAGGAAAAGACAAGGTGAAGGTTGGGCGTTCTGCCTAAAAGGTCTCTTTTGGGTTTCATACAAGAAATAAAGGGTCAGAATGACATGAGGGTGAGTAACTCATGACAAAATGTAAATTCCTTTCATACAGCTACAGTATAACACATCACAGTCAGAACATCACCAGTACAAATCCGCATCTCTGATTGACCATAGCTGGCATAAATACCTCCTGTCACCATTTTGGTTTCTCAGCCATGTCACAGGACTGCACGTCAGTTCAAACACCTCAGCTGCTCAATAACCAAAGGCAAGGAGAACAAAGGCTGCTGGAACAGATTGATGCAGTGGAGCTCCTCTCATCTTCAGTGACTGAAGATCAGACGAGATCACTCACACTGGACCCACGTCACAAACATCTTTCAGCATCGTGGAGTTCACCGCAGGCAGGAAACTTGTTTTCTCCTCCCCCCTTCCCCAACTATACATTCATACACATGCTCTCTATACCCCAACACAGAGATTCAAACCCTGATACTCCTTCCAGCCAGCACCGCATAAAAAATTATTTGCCGTTTCCCTCCTCCTTTTATCTGCGGTAGGCATGAAGAACGCTGATAAAGAAGATGTGCATGCAGAAATCTTGCGTTATCTTTCCAAATGATTGAGATAAATGCATTGTGTAGCCTTGCATTGACTCTTTATCGCCTGTTTTAAAAGATAAACTTCTAAGAGCGACAGTACATTTGTCAATCCTCACTATCAGTGCTGTGGAGGGAACAATGAGGGTGATTATTAAGACTTAAATAGTGCTGCCTGTAGTAGATGAGAAGAGAAACAGAGAAAGCTATCTGCTATCGGAGTTGTTTTCTGAGGCTGGCTTGAAAGTTTGCTCGCCTGAAGGGAAGATTTGGAGCTGAAGTATGTCACAACTGTGGCACATCCCTCATTCATATGCTCAAAGCCCCAGGGAACCAACATGTCGGAATGCAAATGGTACGAATATCCCCTGGAATTATACATTAGCTGGAACGAATGGAAGGTCTTAGCTTGAAAACACTTTGGAATTTTAGCTGCTGAGATTGAAATTTATGGTAAATGTAGCTCTTATATGGTGTTTTATTACAAATGCGTTATAATTATCTATAAAAACGCCTGCATTATTATTAATGTATGCAATGTGGAAGAGTTTAACAAAGACAGTGGAGCAGTGAAATGTCCCAGAGGGACATTTATATAATTACAGAATACAAGTAAAGGGAATGAGGTAGGAAACAGTTTGGAGTTCAGGTGAAAATGTAGAAAACTCATTACCTCAGTGTTTCCAGTGTTTTGGAGCTTTTCTGTTTCAGGAGACCCAGATTTGACACTGTCTGCAACAAAAGACTCACAAATACATGAAACAGGCCCCCTTCTGGAGTACTGCAATAAAAATCAATTGCCATGTGCTTCTTAAGCACATGGGGTTTAGCCGGCTGTGAGGGGGCTGGAGCAGAGATGATTGGTGGGTGGAGGTTTCACTGTCACTGTAATTACAAAGAAGAATGCAGGGCAAGACGTATTGAGGTCTTGTTTTTCAGGAGGAAGTGCTTTGGGGGTGATCATGGCAGAATTTTAGATAACGTATTGACTACCCAGCACTTGCTTTCTTCCGCCATCCCTGGGTATTGATTGAAAATTTGTGCTAATGAGTGTTTTCACAAGTTTTTTATTGTTAATGAGCTGATGTTTTTCCCCCCAGATATTGTAGTTGCATCAGTGCTTCAAAAAATAAAAATAAATAAAAAAATTATATTCATTATTTTTGTGTTTGTCAGTATTTTTTGTTTTGTTTCCAGTAAAAATACTTAACCATCCTTAAAAAAGAGCCATTTCCTTTTTTTCCGGAAGTTTCAGAAGGTTTTGAAATCCATAACTTCTAACTCCGTTGACCAAACTTCCTATATTCACGTCAAAATTAAGCTCTCCACTCAAACCAAGTCAATCTTGCTGAAAAACCAAACCTTGCTCTCAGACATGACACACAAATCCTCAAAACACACACACTACAACACAGTCTTATACACCGATGAGATAAATTCAAAACAATACTACAAAAACTAGTCATAAATGTTGCTTGTGGTACTCCCCAAATGTTTTATTCCTTAATTTAATGTACTGTAGAGTACAGTACAATACAGCAAACAACAACAAAAATAATTATTCTGCCTTCAACATCACAGGCTATATTGGCCCTGGCCAGGCTGTGGGGGTAAAATCCTCTTGCATGCCTGATCCAACCCTGGCACGCATCAACTAAAATATCTGAGACTGCTTGTCTTCTTGCCCTTGCTCTTCCAATTCCTCTTTCTCTTCCATGTTGTCATCCTCCTCCTCCTTCTCCTCCTTGTCCTCTTTCTCCTCCTCATCTTCCTCTTTCTCCTTCTCCTTCTCCTCTTCCTCATCTTCCTCTCCGTACTCCCTCTCCACCTCCTACTTTTCCTCTTCCTTCATTTCTTTCTCTACTCTCTACTCCTTCTCTTCCTCCTCTGTGGTGTCCTGGACCTCTTCCTTCATGTCTCTCTGGATCCGTTGTTTCAAACCTGAATACATTTTCTCTCAGTCTCTTTGAAGAAGACTGGATATGATTCACAGTTACACTTTTACTTGTGGTCTGACCAAACAATAAAAATAAAACGCATTACAACATCATTTTGAAATATAAAAGAAAAAGAAATATGGGCACAAAGGCAAAAATAAAAGTTATAAAGTCCACTGTCAGAATGTGTAACTCTTGTGTTGTCCTCTTATCTATATATGCTTTCCAGTTGAAGGTTCATGAGATGTACCTTTGAGCTATTTCAGAGAACTGGTTTGTCATTGGTTGATCTTCATTCTCTTCATTAGTGAAAGTTACAGTTTTTCTCAATTGCTAACACACTATAACTGATTCATTTGGCCCAGTTCTCAAAACAAAGACACGTTTCTCAAACCTTTTAACACATTTCACCTGTTTGCACACACGTTCCAATTTGCTCAGTGTTTTCTGCAAAACTCTACACAAAAATGCCATCATTTTGCACAGTTTTAACCATGTTCTCATTCAGAAAACACAAACACACAATATAATTAACTCAAGCATCAAAAAATGAACTCAAACAGCACACAATTATCTCTGTGTGAACATTAGGTAGCAAAACTGATGACACACAAGTCAGAATCTCAGGATGATATGAACAAGAACACAAGTGATTATGTGTTTTGGAAAATTAATCCTGGTAGTGGGAGATAAAGAGGAATAGGAGAAGAAAGAAAAATGAAGGGGGTGAGGTCAAAGGTCATTTGTTCCTGATGAAATACAAAGCACTATAGTTGACCATGTTCTTCTGCATGGACTGACCATGAGGGAAAATGGCCTACAGGCTCATCTACAAGGTTTCACTATTACTTACACATGCAATATAATTACACTTACAGTACATAGCAGCAGTACTTCAGATGAGAGAACTTTCATTATTCTATGTACAGTAAAAACTGTAGCACATGTTGTACACCCTCAAACTCATTACTGTTGAATTGATTTGTAGCCAAGTAGTCCTTACATTTATTGTATTTGTGCAGAACTGAGAGAGGACTGTCCTCTCTCAGGCAGATAAGTCTCTTTTTCAGAAGACTAAGAAACTGCGGTAACAAATAAGGACACTACCAACACTGTAATGCAATTTGGCTGAGGATGCAGAATGAATGAATGAATGAATTTATTTACTTACAGTAACTGACAGTATCTTCCAGTGTGTTTTTACTGTATATTCAGTTGTTTGGTCTTTGAACTTTGAACTTTTCTCTTCTAGTGCTTTTCATCTACTGTAAGATATCTTTACAGTTGTGTAATGAAAGTAAACTTTTCTTAAAGTTTATTGCTGAATTTTACCGTATCTGCACCCCTTTATTTATGCCGTATACTGTAACAGACATTGACTATAAAAAGGTGGTTTTTGTAACAGTGTTTTGAATTGACCTCACTAGTGTTGTCTAGACAGGAAATTAGTCTGAGTATTTGACAGGTTTGTGTATCATCTGAGGCCAAAGTTTGAGTCTGACAATAGAGAACATGTTTTTGACTCAACTATTTGATTTTCACCTGGAAGTTTGAAGTTTGCACAAGTTGGTGTGTAATTTTTAGATTGTGTTTATAGTTGTGAGAAAATGGTGAATTGTTTCATCAATTGTGTGTTAGCAATCGAGAAAAACTGTAAGATTCACTTGAACAATTCATGGCAAATTTATAAAAAGTCTAATAGAAATGTGTAGAAAGTATTATGTAGGCAGTTTATGATCAACCATTCTGCATTTACCGTAATGACTTATACGGTGAACTAATGACTTGAGGTTTTGAGGGGCAAGACTATAGCACAGATAACTATATAATACATTTTGAGCAACATGACATTAACTAATAATGTAGGAAACCGCAGACAAATGTACATAATCAGTTGCATGAATGTACCAAAGCAATTGCAACTTGTTCAAAAGAATGAGAAACATTTTATGTTGTGCACAAGTGACTAGATGATGTGGAGGTTGAACAAGTAGTTTTGAGAATTTAATTTCTGATCTGAGAAATGCACCAAAGCCACTGAGAAAAACTGTAAACTGACTTTGGCCCTTTTATCTATCCATTGAAGGCTCTGATTGGTGTGTGATCAATTTTGACTCTTTTCCACTTGGGTAATTGTGTGCTAATTGAGCTCAAACTTTGCAGACTTGAGTGAACAATAGTGAATGTTAGTGCTTTCTAAATGGCCATATGGTGTAAGCACTGAGAAATGTAGGGATTTGTGTGTGTGAGTTTTGCATTAACAGTTTACCAAATCTGAATCATGTGTCAAAACAGGGAATAGTGCTTATAGTTTAGGAAAATGGGTGTGCTTTTTTAAAAAATTTTAAAATTTAAGTTAAAAATGTTTAGTTCAAAAGCCTGGTTATAGTGTTTTAGCAATTGAGAAAAACTGTAATGTCTTATTCTCCATGAGCATATTCTATAACCATTAATCCTGCTCAATACCTAAACTTAACAACTAACTTACTATTAATAGCAAACAGCAAATGAATAGTTAGTGGTCATTATGTGTTCTCTACTCTAGTGTTACCCCTTTTATTGTAAATCTTTTGTAAAAATCTAATTTTCCATGGACCCTAGTTTGAAACCCCCTGCCATAAGATATATATAAAATATATTTTTGGGTTTATTCATTACCTACTTTATTGGCAAATTGTATTTTACAATGCAAATCTAATGTCCATTACATTAACCTTACATTTCTTCTCCTGTACTCTTCTCAGTTTGTTCCCAGTTCTCCAAAGGAGTGTACGCCATCATCGGCCTGTATGACAGGAAGACCATGAACATGCTGATGTCGTTCTGTGGCGCTCTGCACGTGTGCTTCGTCACGCCCAGCTTCCCCATTGATACCAACAACCAGTTTGTGATCCAGCTGAGACCTGAGCTCCAGGACGCTCTGATCGGCCTTGTCGAGCACTACAAGTGGACCAAGTTCGTCTACATGTACAGCTCGGACTCAGGTTGGTTTTTTATCCTGCCGTTTCAAAAGCACAATAATTTATGAGTAGTGCTACCACAGCCTTTTCAGGGTGAGGTAAATATTTCATTATTTGTTTTTGTTTTTTTTCCTGTATCTGCATTGCCGCTGTAGTTGCAGTCATGATAAAATATCGTAATACTCTGTAAGGTTGCTCGGGATGTCATGAAGATGAACTGTAGATAATTTAGTGATTTGTGATTTAGGAGCTTTGGAAGATATTGCTGGGAAAGTTTGAAAAACGTGATGGTTTGGTGTAATCCTGTTGAGTGCTCTGCTTGGCTTGTAATAGGGTTATACTTTGACATTTCCAGTGCCTCGGGTGTAGTAATTTTACTTACGGCTCCCTGATTCCCGCAGGATTGCTCTGATAATCTGTTTGAAGTTCACTGAAAGATCTTCATTTGTGATTTGAGTATGGACTAGCACTGGCTGCACCATATTTCTCCTGTGAGGACATGTGTGGCACTCCATCATATTTGCCATATTCAATCATTATCAGACTGTCATTAGAGAATAACTCCAAATCATTCATTTACGGATCTCCAGCTAGTGAATTCATTTAACATTTGTGCCAATGTTGTGCACAGTATTTTCCGCACAAAAAACAGTCTTATTTGTTAATCACCCACATTCCAGTTTAACCAGGTGCTAAATGCATTAGAGTTGCAACATATTTAAATAAAGTCATTGTCATTATTTTCAGCACAAACATGCCTCATTTCTATGTAAATTAGGCTCATTATTGATTGCACCCTATTCACAAAACTCAGTGCTATAGAACTGTTCAGTCATGAAATCAATTTGTAGACCAACCCGGAAGACTAATTCACCATGGCTTCCCTTGGGAATTTCCTAAAGGGGTTTTAGAATAGCAGTCTTCGATTTGTGAGTAAAATAAGGTCTGTGGTTCAGGTTACTTGAAGAGACTTTAATGTTTTGTTCTACAACATAAATTATACATGGTCAGACTGCAATTCTGAATACAGAAGCCTCTGTATTAGGACTCCAGCGGTTATCAATTCGTCAAGCATGTAAACTTGCATCTTTGTGGTAGTTGTAGTGGTTTGTGACAGTTTTTTTGTTTTTAGTAAAACTTTTTTGTCTTTTGATGAAAATATCTAGTGAATTTAGTCAGTATTTATCAATTATAGTCAGTTTTACTCATAACACAATAGCATCTAATTTTAGTTAACGACACAAAAAAAACAATGAGAATGTAGAAATTGAAACCAAATATTCCAAGTAGCGATGTAATGCTATCATATCTTTACTGCAAGATTTTCCTGGCCAGAATAATTCATGATAACGATATTATCATGATATCTATAGAAATTTTGAAGACTTGCCATAAAGACATGTTTTTTAAAAGTTTCAACTTGCATTAATTTTACATGGCTTTCTAAACATGCGGCTCTCTTGTGCGAGACTCGAGTGCAGCAGTGATAGAAGTCCCTCTAAAAAATGTGCAAAATATATATTCTGTTCTAACGGCTTGGTTTTAGTTTTGATGTACATAAGATCTTCTCTGTATTGATGTTCTCTTTTTCCATTATATTTTGAATGAACAATGCAGCAGCGCCACATCTAGTGGTTTCAACTGGATAGGGTAACAAAAACATTAAGTGCGGCCCAATTATGCACTATTCTATGACGTTTTGTAGTATAAATAGTGCGAATAGTGTGTTCAGAAGAAAAAGTGCACTTTAAATACCCGGATGATGAACTTAAATAACCAAAAAAACAAAGTGTGGAATGTTGGACACTTCATGCACTTAACCGTCACAGCATTAATTACGTTGCAAAGGGGGAGGGGCCATCGGATGATAAATAATTATAAATGACAAAATAACCTTAAATAATTCATACACTACACGGTTGAGTACATAATGGACAAGTGTATAGTGCGTCATTTGGAATGCAGCTATTAAAATGTAACGATACACTGTCATCGCATCTTGTGTGCCACTGATAAGGCTGCCTTAATGTACACCTAAAATTTGAATGCAACGTTTTTGCATTTGAATGTGGATTTTTATTTTAAATTCGATGAATATTTTAAATTCAAATTTTTTTGACAGCCCTACTGTACAAAGGTGTACAAAAAGACCATGCTGTTGATCCTGCAGATCATCCTGCGGACGGAATCCAAAAAAAACTTCCACATTGGCGAGCAAACTTTTTTCGGGTCCAGATAGAGTGTCCCTTTTCATCTGTCATCTCCGACGACAAGATTTTGTGTGGCAGTATTAGCTACACATCTCTCTGCATTGTTGCAGTCTTTCTTATTTTATGACAGATGGTAACCAGCATTACTTTAACGCCACCTACTGTGTTGGAGTATAATATGTGTAGCATTAACATGATATCGATATTTTTTTAAGTATTTAATTAGTTATTGTCAGTAACAATATTTTGTGACAACTAGTGCTGTCAAATGATTAATCGCATCCAAAATAAAAGTTTTTGTGTGCATAATATATGTGTGTTCTGTGTATATTTATTATGTATATATAAAATGCACCTGTCACACTCTGCCCGGGAGCACGGAGACCAGGAGACGAGGAATTCACAAACACGAGAATCTTTAATCCAACTAGGAGCATGGGAGGCACAGGAAACACATCACGGACAGGGAAGACAATTCAACGACCGACAAACATTCATAGAAGGACTGGTGCTTTTAAACATAGGATAATCAGGGAACTAAGGAGACACACCTGGGATCAATTAACACAATTAACATGGGGAAACTGGGTCACATGGGGAGCAAAACACACACAAAACAGTCCACAATCCTGACATATCGCCCCCCTCCCGGAAGGTGCGTCCTCGCACCGTTGAAACATCCAAAGGGGAGGGGCGGGTGGGAACTAGGGAGGCGGCTCAGGAGGAGGACGGACATCCAGGAGGGGGCCGGCCGACCGAGACCAAGGAGGCAACGAAGGAGGGAGGAGCCAGGGAAGAGACAGGAGGGACCCGGAGCAGGAGGCGCTCAGCTGGACCCAGGCCACAGCCGTGAAAATGGCCCAAGGTGGAGCCGACGGAGGGAGGAGCCATGGAGGAGGGATGGCCGCCGACTCCAGGGGGCCGACCAACGGCGGCGGAGCAGGTGGTGGAGGAGCCCGAGGCGGAGACGGAGAGCCAACGAGCCAGGGGGATGCCGAGGATCCGGGGGGACAGGGTGGAGCCGAGGGCTCTGGTGACCGAGGTGGAGGCGGAGACCCGGAGATCCGCGGCGGAGCCGGAGCGACTGAGGACCAAGGTGGAGCTGGAGGGAGGAAGGAGCCCAACGGAGCCGGTGGGACGGAGCGACGAGGCGCAGCCAGAGGAGAGGAGTCCAGAGGCGATGGCGGGTCGACGCCCGACCAAGGCGGAGCCGGAGGGACGAGGGAGCCCGGTGGAGCTGGTGGATCGAGGGGTGACGGTGGAGGCGAGGGAGCTAGGAGCCGAGGTGGAGCCACTGGGTCTACGGGCCGAGGCGGAGTCCGGGCCTCGGAGGCTGGAGGCGGAGGTAAGGGATACTCCAGCCCCGGCGACGCTGGAGGATGGCAGACCCACGGGGCTCGCACCGTACAGATAGAGGGCTGAGGGCGAGCGGGGGGGCTGCCAGACGACAGCGGTGGAGGAGGCAGGAGCGGGTGGGAGGGTGGGGATCTTCGAGGAGCAGGCACTGGAGGGCATTTGCGAGGAGCCGGCACTGGAGGGCGCTCGGGCAGCGCAGACTCTCGGGGGCGCTCTTGCAGCACGGAGCTGGACGGAACCAGCGGGGACGCAGGAGAGCTGGACGGGACCAGCGGAGATGCAGGAGAGCTGGACGGGACCAGCGGGGACGCAGGAGAGCTGGACGGGACCAGCGGGGACGCAGGAGGGCACTTGCGAGGAGCCGGTACTGGAGGGCACTTTAGAGGAGCCGGCACTGGAGATTCGGACGTCCCCTCTCTGTCCAGCAGTCCCAGATCTGTCCTCAGCTCACCCTCAGCCGCGGTGCAGGGGGCGGAGCTCCACTCCGCGCTCACACCGTCCACGGCTTGCTCCCTCGTGGTGGGCACTGATGCCGGCTCTCGCACCTGGGTTGACGGGTTGGGCTCAACTTCCGGGGCGATCATCCGCTCAGTCGCTCGGCTTCGCGCTGGCTCACAGATCGCGGCGGGAAATGGCTCTCCGTCATCGGTGGGCTCGGGCTGGTGCTCCGCACCGCGGGGAGATGATGGGCTGGGCTCTGGGTCTGGAGTGGATCTGGCGAGATCATCCTCTGAAGAGACTGTGAGGGGTGATCCGTTTCTCACCAGAATCCACTCCACAAAAGCGGCGAAATCCTCTCGAGGACCATCTTCGGACGACAGCGCTCTGCACGCGGTGTTCAGGCTTCCATGATAGAAAGAGCAGAGCACGTCGTCCGGGTAGCTGGTGGCGTTAGCTAACATCAGGAACAGTCTTGTATGGTCCTCGAGAGATCGGTCCCCCTGCTCCAGCAGGAGGAGGAGGAATTCGGGCCGGACATAGGGATCCATGGGTCACAACGGAAAGAAAAACACTGGGTAAAACGGAAAACAAAACGGAAGGTAAACGTAGAGGTATCTGTATTAGGTCGGTCGTTCTGTCACACTCTGCCCGGGAGCACGGAGACCAGGAGACGAGGAATTCACAAACACGAGAATCTTTAATCCAACTAGGAGCATGGGAGGCACAGGAAACACATCACGGACAGGGAAGACAATTCAACGACCGACAAACATTCATAGAAGGACTGGGGCTTTTAAACATAGGATAATCAGGGAACTAAGGAGACACACCTGGGATCAATTAACACAATTAACATGGGGAAACTGGGTCACATGGGGAGCAAAACACACACAAAACAGTCCACAATCCTGACAGCACCGACATACAGTATATATTTTGAAAGAATTTTGATGTATTTACATGTCTATATTTATATTGATAAAATTTATATTATAAATAAATATATTTAATATATAAATATAACCTATTTTTCTGAAATATATACACGCAGGTGTGTGTATTTATATATACATAATAAATATACACAGCACACATACATATATTATGTAAACAAAAACTACTAATCTAAAAACCCATATGAAGTTCCCAAGGTAACCCATGGCAGGAAAATGCAAATTCTCATCCTGGTTTTATGACTACAAAATGAAAAGCTCTGTTCATCTGGTGAAATGAACTTCACATTATTACTGCTCACAGAAAGCAGTTGGTAAACAGAACTTGATTTAAAAGAGGTACAGTGTCTGTGTACATTGTCTATTGATTATAGAAGGATTTACTCATTACATACTGTAATGGATAAGATCCTCATATAAGCAGCCATATATCCAGATGCATGCTGTTGTCGAGCATTTTAAAGAGCTGATTCAGGCGTCTGGATTGCAGTGGTGGAGAGATGCTGCACAGTGATGTACAGATTTTGTGGCAACATTTGTGCTGTTACCTGATTTGGATAATTCCTTTAGTGAATCGGCGCTAAAACAACACAGAGAGCATGTGCAAATAACAAATAATAGCACTGTCAACAGACGCAGTTCATTCTTTGTGAACCCCCCCCCCCCCCCCCAACCACGTTACACAGTATTACATTTGTCTACACCCCTCCCCACACTCTTGATTATACAAAGTTAAGAAAAATTAAAACCTCAATCAAGAAACACACATTATTGATTCATATATCATGCAGATGTGAACCAGTGCTGAACTAGGAACACAAGGTCACTGAGTATTTTACCCACACACAAATACAACAACTACCTCTAGAAGCCCCCACTGCTCTCCTGTTGCCTGGATACAAGAGTACTCAGTCTCTAGGTTATTTTAAACCTTTTAAGTAACTCCTGTGTGTGTGTGTGTGTGTGTGTGTGTGTGTGTGTGTGTGTGTGTGTGTGTGTGTGTGTGTGTGTGTGTGTGTGTGTGTGTGTGTGTGAAATGTTTATGTCATGTCATGTAGCACGTTAAACCCAGAGTGTCTATGCCATGGGGATGCTTTTAATCAAAATATATACAGTATGCTGATTAATTATATGCACAGTATATTGGTAACATATCAGATAGTAGCTGATATTTGACATTTGACATTTTTATTATTTACATTTTTCAGTATTTAATTGTGCACGATCATTTCCCTATTTTCACATTTGGGTTATGTTTGCCATCATCTAACGCTCACTGAAAGTTAATTTATTATCACTGTTAAATATAATCTCAAAATGAATATCCATTTTTCATACTGTAGATTGTATTGATTTGATGCCTAAATTTACTTAGACTGATTTTAGTTTTTAGTGATTTATTTCTAATTTATTTAGATGAAATAGTATAGAATTTTAATATCATCCATTTATTGGTTATTCGCCATAACATAAACAACTATGTGCTTATCTTTATTGACTGAAATCTTTATATCAGGCATTCCTATTTCTGTCATATTTTTAATATCCATATCCATCAGTCTTTGTCTAATGCTCGTACATCAGTTTTACAGCATCTTACACCATGAGTTATTTTTATTTATTTATTAGGTTGACATGTTTGTGTAGATTTTTATTTATTATTATTATTATTATTATTTTTACTGCAGTGCTGCAATTTATGTACCTCATATTTATATATTAAAGCTTGTTAAACATAGCCCAACCTTTAGAAATGCTTAAAATCCTGTTGCAGATGGGACTAGCATAATCTGTAAATATGCAATTTTCATACTGTACATTATTATGTTGTGATGCCTAAAGATTTTTTAGTGATTTATTTCTAATTTATTTAGACACAATAGTGTCACATTTTAATACCGGCCATTTATTGTTTATTCGCCTTAAGGGATAGTTCACCCAAAAATGAAAATGAATGAATTAAATGTCATTAATTACTCAAATCATGTTGTTCCAAACACAAATTAAGATGTTTTTGATTAGATTTGAGAGCTTTCTAACCTTGTATAGACAGCAAAGCAACTGACACGTTCAAGGCCCAGAAAGGTAGTGAGGACATTGAATAGATTTTGTGCACAAAGAAAACTAAAATAACAGCTTCATAACATTACGGTTGAACCTCTGATGTCGCATGGACTATTTTAACGATGTCCTTGCCATCTTGAATGTGAACGTGTCAGTTCCATTGCTCTTTATGCAGGGTCAGAAAGCTCTCGGATTTCATCAAAAATATCTTAATTTGTGATCTGAAGATAAACAAAGGTCTTATGGGTTTGGAATGACATGAGGGTGAGTAATTAAATTTTTTTGGGGTGCATTATCCTTAACATAACATAAATAATAACATAAATAATTATTGTTATTGTCAAGAATTTTAATATCATGCATCCCCAGTTCTGTCATATTTTGAAATGTTCATATCCATCTGGAAGTCTTAGTCTACTGCATGTGCATCAATGTTTTTCAGCTAGCCTAGACTTTTATTATTGTATTTTTTTTATAACAGTCTTGTAACTACCATGCAGCATTTTTATATTAAGGCAACGTGTCATGTTAAAAATTGTCCAACATTTAGAACTCTTCAAATCCCTAATGCATATGTTCATTTCGCAAAAATTGTGTTTCAGGCAAGGTAATGTGGTTTTCTTTACTACCATGCAAAACTGCCATGATAACCTGGTCTCACACTAAAATGTTTACTGCGCCATTTGTCAGGTGTTCAGAAATGACATCTCAAAGCCATTGCAGATGGGACGAGCATCATCTGTGGAGCTTGCAGCAGTTTAGTGATCACAACCCCCCAAATCTGTCCTTGCCAACTCACACAGATGTTTACCAAGCTGAAGCATGATGAGCCAGGCGCATGTGCGCTATCTCCTCAAAGACCCAGATAATAGAGTTAGGGCCTGTAAACACACAGCCGGGCTTTGTTGAAGAAGGCGATGAAAACACACTGCGTTGGACTCTAAAGGAGACGGACGGAAATTCAATTTGTTCCTGTGCGTGAGATATTTGGAGAAGCACAGCAAGAGCAGGTGATAGCAAGTCAATTCTGCTCTTCCAAGACAATCCCTACACTCATCTGCTTTCCTTTTCCTGCCTTATCACCAACAGCGCAGTTGCGCAAGGCAACACTAACGGGAGACGGACAGAACGCACCGTCCGTCTCTCCCTCCATCTTATCTGCGGGTTAGTGCTGCTCGGTGGGAGATAAAGCTGGTTTGCGCTGTGGGACGAGACAGTTTCACAGCTGCTGAGACGCAGGCGTAAGGAGAGGGTAGAGTGTTGGTGTGGCCAAGGCTGTAGAGGCGTTTCGAAAGTCAATCTGACACAGTCTTTTAATGAATGCCAGTGAATGCACGGTGACTCACCGTTCTTTCAATGACAAACCTAATTCTGGCTTCTGTTGTATAATAATCCAAGTACTCATTCTATTATTAGCAAATCTCCTTTTAATCTGTTATTTTACAGAGATGTGAAATGAAAGCCTTTCAAATGATGTGCAGGTAGTATGTAAATTATGCAGAATAGTGACAAAAGTTTCAATGAATATCCTGCAGAAAGCAGTATTTAGGTGGACAACCGAACCCAAGAGTCTCTTTGTACACCACAGTCCAGATTGTAGTCTTGTTTTTAGTTAATGATATGCATTGTTAACGTATTATGCTAATAGTATGCAGTGGGCCAAGATCAGTGTCTATATTTATAATGTTTCTATCTGCTCATCTCTAGATATAGTTGAATCGCTGCCAAAAACAAAGGCATTTTTTGCCTCATTTGGAAAAATCATGCAAGAGCTTCTCAAAAGACATTGTGTTAACAAAAATGGACAAATTTTGATACATATTTTGACAGTGAAGCAAAATGGATCATGTTTTTTTTTTAACACCAAACATCCTTCTAGGAGACTGGGTCGTAATGTACGAGCAACTGTGATGACAGCACCAATTATCAGCCAAATCCATGACGGAAAGTGCAACCGAGCATTCGCAACAAATGCCAATTAATTTAAATACATAAATTGTCTTATGTTGTCTCGGATTAATTTCTTTGAGTTTATGTCGCTTTCCTGACCCATTTAAAAGAGCCAGCTAGTTTGAACTTGCTGAACTTTGCATGGCCTAATTTTCCAGCAAATCCATAGTTAGGCTTTATTAGGAGGTTGGTGGTTTGTGTTTGTGTGCATTTGTGCTGCTCGCAAACACTGATATGTGTGTGATTATAGGTGTCAGTATTGATCTAGCTTTTGCTTTGAAGGCACTTGCCTCTGGTTGGATTGGAAATTTGATGTCTTTGAAGTTAAAATTCTGTTGCCTGCAGAATCCGTCCTTCATATTGACCAGTAAGCTTATCATAGGGAATTTACCTAATTCAGTCAGAATGACTGAATGAGATTGTCTTTTGAAGTTGCTAAGTGCTGCATGACCACCCAGATCTCTTTTTAAACACAGCATAGTATTTTTGATCAGAATTTGTATAACTGATGACTCTTTTAAATGCTGTAGTATTTTGAATCAACACTGCAGTGGCATGTAGTGACATTTTGTTTTCTACTTGTTTTTATTGGTAGGGGTACATTTAATGACAATCAAATTTATAAAAATATTCTTACTGAAGGACCATTTTGATGCAATTTAATATAGCCATTAGCCATTTAAAAACATTTTAAAAAGCTTTTTATGTTCTAGTTGTAACAGTTCGTCTCCCCAGGGAATACAGGAAGTGGGAATTTAACGAAAGAGATTTTAATGATGAAGAGCAATGTGAGAGAACGTTTCCAAACAAAGGTTACAATTACTACAACAAAAGACTACAACAAAACTGAATGCTTATGAAGAACAAGAAACAAAGGAGTAAACGAGATGATTAATAAACACAGGTGAACTAAATGATGATTAGACAAATGAATTAATGAGAACCGGAACGAAACCAAATAAGGGCAAACAGGAAACTAGAAGGGCAAACACGTAACACTAATTATTTATTTATTTATTTATGAATAATCATGGATTTCACCGTTTTTCATTTCTGAATTAAAGTAATTTTGACATTTTTAATATTTGTTTATAAGTGAAAAAGAAATCTCATTAAATGCATGACATTCTTTAAAACGATGACATTCTTTCTTAAGAAAAAAAGCAGCATTTGGCGCAATTTAAATATTGTAAATATTTGAAAAACTCATGTCTGCCAAAACAAGCCATGTAGTGATATTTCTCTTGAAAATATGTATTAAACTTTTATTTAAACTATTTATTTATTACAATATTTTTTTAAGTAATCATTTAATCAAGTATTATTTACTTTTTACTTAATGTTTTTGCCGTAAATGTTCACAAAAATTCCAGCTTTGTTCAAATTTTTATAAATGTTTAACAAAACCATATCAAACCAACATGAATGCAAAAGCTTGTCTGAAAGCTTGACACATGCAATGATTTTTTCCTTTTCTCTATTTGAAAGACTTTTATTGGTCATTGACCCAGGTAATGGCCATATAAATGGAGGAATTTGCTTAATTCAGTTTGATTCGTAGTCAATAAATCTGGGAAGGCTAAGAAACCACTCACCTTAAAATACAGATGCTACTGAGGAGCGAATCATCTTTCATTAAACTAATTATATCAGTGCGTCTGCTACACAGGAAACAAGCTGTCAGTGTCGGCAGATAGTTCCTGTTTGAAGAACAATCAGCTGTTCTTTCTTTTATTAGTTCCTCTCCATATGCAAGAAGCCATCACATGACCAAATCACACGCAGGTAACCAGAAAAAGTCAAATGATCTGAAACGAAGCATGCTTAGTCATACATCGTGTCTCTGCATGGCGAGAGGTGTCCAATAAAATAGGTTGTTCAGTTCTAATGAAATTCACAGCAAGCCATCCAAATGCTGGCTCTCAGCAGAGCAATGTCCATTAATATCACATTATTTAATTTCCTCTTAGAAAAGCATAGCTATACAGTTCATACAATTGCTGGTAGTTGCTTTTGATCTACCGGATTACAAAAGGCAGTTCCTCAACATGAAGTTCTGTTTTCTTTGAAAAGATAATAAGCACCAGAGGACCAAAAAAAGAGAACGTATAAGAGGATGTGATGCTGAGAATCACACGTAAGCAAGCAAGAAGTAATGAAAGAGCACTGTTTAGTGAAGAAATATGTGTTGCATATCCAAATATTTAATTTAACCATGATTGCTGAAGGTTTTTCTAAAATGTGTCCAGACTAAACAACTTCAAACGCGTCTCAACTTGTCCTCCTTACAAAAACACCCAGAATTTTCCCAAAGCTGAAGAAAAGAGGAACATTTGAAGTTCAGTTTAGCTGTCCATAATTCTTAGCAGGAGATTCTAAGTGAAATGAAAGCAGATGTTGATCAGAGCTGGAGCAGAACAGCGGAGACCCCCTGCTGAATGTGGAGACAGAGCTTCTCCTCAGGAGTACGTGACTCAATAGAGCATGTGGGTTTTTTTCAAATCAAGACTTTACTTCCCAGAATGTTACAGTACATCACTATAGTGAGCTGCATCACGGTCTTAAAATGCTGATGTTTTTTAGGAGGTACAGATGCTTCAACATATTGTGCTGAAACAAATGTGTATCCATGCAAGCAGCTGCCTATTATGAATGTTCAATTATATCCAGATGAGGTTTCTTACTATGACTTTTTTGTTGTTGTTGAAGGACTGACGGTGCTGCAAAAGATCTTGGACACTGCTGCTGAGAAGACCTGGCAGGTGACATCCATAAACTTTGACACCCTGACAGAAGCAGCATTCTTGAAAACCATCCAAGATCTGGATAATAAGAAGGAGTACAGGATCATTCTGGACTGTGAGCTAGAGAGACTCAACTCCATCTTAAACTTGGTGAATGCTTCAAACGTTACTATGATTAAGAACACGCTTAATTTTTATACTGTGTGCGTAGTGCATGTATTTTACTATTTTACTTTGTGAACCCATAGCCAGGTGGTTGGCCCAGACAAAATGTTCACATTTTCTGCATCAATTTTGAGGGAAAATATGTGGAATTAAGTGGAATGTATTGGAAAATGTGTTATGCAGAGCTGAAAGTATTAAGCTAAGTATTCCAGTAGTCATACATTCTGATTTCCAGGCCTATATTTATACATTCTAATTTAAAATTATATAACAAATAATATAAAAAATTAGTTTTGCTAGATTCTGGCAAGATAGGGGCTTTTGTAAAGTAAAGTCCTCCCTCAAGCAAGCATGACCATCAATCTCTCCATTTGTATGCTTATTTACATTTACACTCAAGTCTTATAAATTCATTACCAACAAACAAATTGAAATCCTTCCCACTAAAATAACCTTCACTAAAATAATATTCATTATTTAGTTAGTAATCAAGGAACTGGCAAATGCCACAAGCAGATGTGATGGAAATTCATCATTCAAAAGGGTGGAAACTTTGGAGTCTTAACAATTAGAACTGTAGCAAAACACTTAATTATTTTTTACATTTAAAATACTACAGTCTTAACACACACATAAGTCTTGGTAAAACTTAAAGCCTTTAAATATAATGCATTATAAAAGTAGTTTTAATGCATTAATTATTCTTTATAATGGACCTTATAATGCAATGTATGATCTCCTGAATAATTGTAACCACCTGTGTAATGCATTACAATTCTTATCTATTCATTGTTACACCTTTAGAAAGTATAATGCATTAAAACACATAACAAACAAATCTTCAAATTTTATAATGCATTTTAACATTGGTTACAGTTATTTATGAAATGATATAATGCATAACAACGTACATTCTCAGTACCTTTATAATACATTTATACATAAAGGCTTTGTTAACCTTTATTAAACATTTATCTACAGTTTTCCCAATTAATTTCTTAGTTTCTAAAGGGATTCCAAGTATTGTCAAAAAATAATAATAATTCACAGTGTATTCTTTTAACTTAATAGCCTATAAATAAGTTGCTCTGGGACATCTGCCTTCATTTTTATAAATTTTATGTTGACTTCATTATGGAACATTACATGTCTTCTTGGATAGCAGATCATTTTTCAGTACACTTTAAAGTTATGCCATGTCTTTCGCAGAATGATTTGAGAAACGAGTTCCTCCTATAAGCACACCAGCAATTACTTTTCTCACCGTTCCCCATCCAGACAAGATCTCAAAGAAATCAGTGCCAAACCCAATGATCAGAAATCAGCATCCGATACAATTAACCCTGACGGTGTGCTTCCAGAGACTTGCTGCTGTTCACAGGTGTTCCTGCGGTCTTCATGCACATGTAGTCATTAAGTCCTATAATTGGACTTCCTATGGTGACAGATGCCAAATCCTTCTTTCCTCCCTTCCATCTCGTGTAGTTCCGACTGCCCCTTCTGATCACAGATATTCCACACTCAGTGCGCTTGGGAGGGTGTGCAATTAAGTGCTGAATGATGGGACCTATTCATCGCTATTTAGAGAGTCAGGCTAAAAATTATACTTTAATTGGTGTCTAATGAAAGAGGCCTGCCATTAGCTGCGGCGAAAGAGAGAGGGTTGTGCTTTTATGCTCTTATGTGTGTTGCATTTGTCTTTCAGATTGCGGCACAAAAAAAGAACTTGAAGAACTACCATTACATACTAGCAAACCTGGTAAGTGAAGCATCCTGTATCCTTCAGCCCTCTTTGGTCTGCATGAATGAACTATGAGCCTTGAGGCTACTTAAGATGTATTGTCGGTTAACCTCTTGAACATTGACTGGAATCGCAAGGGAACGCTCAGACAAATTGATGGTGGTGTTTTACATTGCATGGATACTTTTTCCCTCTTTTTCTGTGTGACTGGGGAGTGTGCATGCTTTTAAATGTGACACAATGCAGACAGATTGCAGATTACCCTCTTAGCTGACAGAATTAGCATTTGTACCCTTTCTGGAAGGCATTAGATACCTTTTTTTTGCATCCTTGTGAGTGGGAGTGTATGGAAGGGGTGTAGCAACCATTATAACACATCCACCCTTCAGCAAATCAGTTAAGACTACTGGGTAAATGATATGTCACTTTTCATTTTTTATTTAATTTTATTTTTATTTTACATATTATTTTTTTTATTGGCTTCCTATGCTCAGAAAACATACTAATAATACTACACTTATGGACTGTGACACAAGAAGCATTGCCAATTTAACTTTAAAAATGATTTTGAATCAAAAATGTATTTAGAATTTATTTATTATTATTTAATTTTCACTCTATGACCATACTTTTCAGATCGTCCCTGTGGTACTTATGTCAGGACTATGGTACATTAGAATGTTTTATTAATATTTTATTTTTTAAGTTTCTTATTTTCAGTTTTCTAGTTTCTATTTTTTTAATAACTTCATGTTACAAAATAATATATATATAATTGGCCGACTAAAGAAACTGGAATACAACACTGAACTGTGACTTCGCAGGAAGCATTGTAAATGTATAATTGGGTTCTGTGATGGGTAGAGAAGAAAATCCTCCAAAAAAGACTCCAAGTACATAATCCAATTCAGCCAAGATGAAAAAATATGTCATCCCATAACCAGTTATGATGAAAGCAGCAAGGATGCAACACTTTGTGTGATAAAGTCCCCTGGGGTTCATCACCACATGGGTCGGCCACCCAGATAAGCAAACGTACACATAAACACAGATACAATTAGCTGTTATCACACAGATCCTGTGATATTTACCCAGCATGCATATCTGTGTATATCTATGCATATCACTGTATCATTAGCTCTAACACTGACTCTCATGTAACCACATTATATTGACAGCTCTAACCATAACTGTGCCATAAACCTTGGTTTCTTATGGGTATTTTCTAAGATTTAGTCAAAGTGTTCTGAATTTGAGTTTGGGTCTATATTGTGTTTTATTTGACTGAATACTATTTTCTTTTAAATTTACTTTATTGCTGCAATAGAAACTGTAATAGATTTTTAACTCATTTTATTACCCTGAAAGCATTTCCTGACATAATTATGATATTAAAAATGATTGCAATTGCTTTTTCCTTTCTGCATTAGAGAACACAAAGTCCTGAAACTTAAACATTGATCTGTGTATCAATGCAAGGTTGAAAGATGTTTGAATAAATATAGATTTTGATGTGTTTGCCTTCAGGGATTTCTGGATCTTAATCTCACAGATTTCAGAAAGGGAGGTGCCAATGTGACAGGCTTCCAGCTCATGAACTACACAAACCCTACTGTCAGCAGGACAATACAGGACTGGCTGGAGTTTGACAGTAAAGACTTGAAAAGTCCCAAAAGGAGGCTCAAGGTAAAGAAACGTCTTAGTAATAAAAAAATGATTTGAAATGCTCTCATGATAGACTTAAAAAGGTGTGTGCCCTGTTGAAAAGACCTTGAATTTCCATTTTGATCCTGGCTGGTTAATAAAGAGGTGAATTAAATCTTGCTACTTAAACTAGCTATGAAACACATCAGTGTATGCTGGTGACCCTCTATGCTGGTCTTTTCAGCAGGGCAAGTGAAAGCCAAAGGTTGTGAATAAATTATTTTGTCCTTTTCCCTTTTTCATTTGGGACGTGTCTGTGGAACATCTCAGTACACTGGAGCGCTCACATATGACGGGGTGACTGTCATGGCCACTGCTTTCCAGAACCTGAGGAAGCAACGCATTGATATCTCTCGCAGGGGGAATGCAGGAGAGTGTCTGGCTAACCCTCCCGCACCCTGGGGCCAGGGCATCGATATTCAGAGAGCCCTACAGCAGGTAACCAGCCACTTTTTTACAGCAGAAGAATGCTGGTTCTCACGGCAGAGCTCTTACTTTGTCAGAAGAACTGCAGACCTCAGAACTGGCTTGTATGTTTTACTGACTTGGAAGTCAAACGAGGAAATAATGCACTGTTACTATATAACCTGCCCACAAACAAACATAGCACATCAGGGTCATCTTAATATCCAAAGTAATTTGATTCAGCCTCTTTATGCAATCACAAACTGCTTTTGTTTCATCCATTATCTGATGAAATTCTTAGCAATCATATAGATGTTGATTGTAAATACATTCAGACAAACTGAAAACAGCTCTGTGCAGCACTGCATACATATTAAGAGGTTGCTGATCAGTTGATTGGGCTTCGTAACTTCTTATTGGGCATTTCTTTTTTAAAATTAAGTTTCTGTTCAAGACAAAAAGGTTTTAGGGGCTGGTGCAGAGCCAATTTGACTACCTAGAACTGGCTTTTCAGCTTTTAAAAATGGCATTTTTCTTCATGCAAAGTTAGGGCTGCACAATATAGGGAGAAAGCTAAGTGCAATTTATTTTTTAAAGCTCCAGGTTTGCTGTGCCCTTTAAACTTCTCTTGAGTTTGCAACAGCCAGTTTATAAGTGCTTTTCATTACAAGTTTGGGAACAAAATTCCCTAATTCATGTTATGAGTGTCCCAAATGCAACAATGAAATCATGTGGAGCAGCATTTACTGCCCCTTTGAGACGCTGAAAATGCAGGATCATGAGCTGCTTGCGTGTAAAGGAACACAGTGCTGCACTTAAGATGCTGTACATATATTTATTTAAATAAATAGCAGCCATTGTGATAATCACACTAAGCAATAATGATTTCAGTTTTATTTCAGTTAATCATGTAGCCCCAGCATAAGTATCATTTGGCTTCCTGTGCAAAAATGTAAATTAGGTTTCACACCCAGTGACGTTCTACATGAATGATGAAAATGAAACGATGAGCAATCTGATTATGTGTGATTCTCTCTGTAGGTGCAGTTTGAAGGTCTTACAGGACATGTTCAGTTTAATGAAAAAGGACATCGCACCAACTTCACCGTCAGTGTGATGGAATTTGGCCCAAGCGGACCCAAGAAAGTAAATCGAAGTGTTTTTTTCCCCTGCTTGCACACATATGGAGTCCATGCTTACCAGCGCATCCCAATAATCGTACATTCTGACTTCTCGCTTGAAATTTTAGAAAACAGATCATGCTCGACATTTTCCTGACTTAAATTTGATTCGGAATGATTAACCTGAGGTTGTACCTGAAACTTCAGCACTGGCTGTGATGAAAGCGAAAGAAGTGTTAGTCACAGGCAGGCTTAAAGAGCCGCGTATGCATTTCAAGTGATTACAGCTCCTCTTAAGCCGTCAATATGAATATTTAACATTCTAAAAATAGTGGCTCTGAAATTCCTGTGCACTGCTGTGATATTCCTCTCTTCTGCCTGCAGGTGGGCTACTGGAACCAACGTGAGAAATACGTGAGCACATCTACTTACATCAACATGCTCAATGAGACGTTCGGACTGCAAAACAGGACCTATGTAGTCACCACCATCTTGGTGAGTTTTGCAATACAACTCGAGTTGTAATGGAAAGATAGTAGAGTAATAGTTTTACTCTATAGTGCTTCTTTTATTGTTTTTAAAGCGATTTCTCATCTGTTCCGGCAGTGTGTCACATACAGTGTGAATTACAAATCATCAGTGTCATCAAGATGAAATGGTGTGCTTGTTTTCTATGCGTGTGTGTTTGCAGATAATGATCCTGAGGTGTGTGTCATGAAGTGTGCTATTCTCACTAAACAGAATTTTAAAAAGTATGGTTCTGGTCAACCAAACGGATAGTCCCACCCTAAATTGATGCCATTATTTGAGCTTATATTACTGTGTCAGGCTATGAATGGATACCAATTAATTTCAAATAAATTTTCCATTTTAAATGGCAGCTTGTTTCCTCAGAGTAAAAATATAAAAGGTTATTGTGAGTTTAAAATAAAAATAATTCACATTGTAGGATATATATAGTCAAAGATGTGAAATATAAAGTCAGTCTTAAGATCTCAATTACCTTTCTTAAGTATGAAACTGGCTTCAACTATATAGAGAACTGACAGTTGAAGGTTTTTTTTAACATGAAAAATGACACAAGCTTACAGAAGGTTTATCTACTAAACACTTAAGGAAGTGACACACCAAGCTGACAGATGGTCGTCGGCCAGTTTTGGGCTATAGTTGAACGTCTCTCAGCTCAGTTCACTCTGATTGGCTGTTCAGCTTAGTCAACCATTACATGAAAAGAATAGCAAAAGTAATGAAAGCATGCAAACGACAAAGCCAAGAATGAATACAGAGACTGATTTCATTTTACATCTGAGCATTCCAATGCGCAAATATTTTATAATGACATGGCTGACTGGAATGTATAAAGTTAAGACCAACTGATAAGCATGATTCATTTTAAAAATAGTAAGCAAACCTGCTTTGCTTTCAGTTTGTATATCCGCAGTACTAGTTTTAGCTTCCCTTTTTGAATGACAAATGTGACCCTGGACCACAAAACCAGCCATAAGTAGCACGGGTATATTTGTAGCAATAGCCAAAAATATATTGTATGGGTCAAAATTATCAATTTTTATTTATGCCAAAAATCATTAGGATATCAACTAAAGATCATGTTCCATGTAGATATTTTGTAAATTTCCTGCCATAAATATAAGAAAACTTGCATTGCTAAGGACTTCGTTTAGATGGCTTTAAAGGCGATTTTCACAATATATAGATTTTTTGCACCCTCAGATTCCAGATTTTCAAATAGTCGAATCTCGACCAAATATTGTCCTATCCTAACAAACCATACATCAATGGAAACTTAATTTATTTACCTTTCAGATGATGTAAAATCTCAGTTTCACAAAATTGACCCTTATGACTGGTTTTGTGGTCCAGGGTCACAAATATAGACTACTGCCACTTGCTTGTATAGAGTTATTTCCTCTCTTGCAAACGCAGAACATACGTGCTAGTTGGTCATTGCCTGCAGACTATGTGGTGTGTTCAAGCACATTTTTTGGCCTAGACGCAGGTGACACAAGGCGACAACACAGTTTGCTTGTTTCATTTGGTTCTTTAATGTTGGTTTGGTGTATCACGACCTGCACTTTCCTGTGCCTTCAGATCCAGTCACTCCCATTTTACTTAATAGCCACAAACTTGCTAGAACATACAACAAAGACATAAAAAAGCATTAGCAATATTACTGTCACCATGTACATAGTGCTATTTTGGTGCTCCTGGTAGGTTATAGCACTTGTTTCATGGAAAAAAAAAAAATTGTCACCACATGATCCCTCACTAAGAAGAGTTTGTTCTCTGCCTCTGGGGTGAATCACCATCCTCTCAGGAAGGTGAGAGGTAGTGTGAATCTTCTGAACCCTGCTGGGTTTACTGTTCTGCTCATTACGGGCACAGTTTGCGGGCTGACTCAGAGTTTTGAGTGACTATTAATCTTATTTCAGTGGAACTCCAAAATGAAATACCCTCATTCCCTTAAGGATTCTTCTTTGACTGTGGTTAGACAGCTGTACTATTGATTTGTCTTTTAGAATAGACTACAGGACTGTAATATTATATCCATGTATGAGGAAGCACAGGTGTGTTTCCTCATACACACATTTCAATGTACTTCTCTTGTTTTTTGTTGTGTTTTTTTTCTCTTGATGTTGTTCAGTGTAGATGCACAGAACTGAGCTGAAATGCAACTCTTCAATAATATATAAACTGAGAAATATGCTGGAAATGCAGAAAACATTTGATGTAGCTGATGCAAGATTTTCTTTCAAGCCACTTCAGCTACTCCGAATCATGTATTAACCAAACAACTAGACTGATCTGACTCTTGCTACCACATGAAATAAGAAATGCTAAATTAATATGTTCTTTATCCTTAGGAGTCTCCATATGTGATGCTGAAGAAGAACCATGAGCAGCTCGTGGGTAATGACAAATATGAAGGTTATTGTGTGGAGCTGGCTGCAGAGATCGCCAAGCACGTGGGCTATTCCTATAGATTAGAAATAGTAGGGGACAGAAAGTATGGAGCCAGAGACGCAGAGACAATGATGTGGAATGGGATGGTTGGAGAACTAGTGTATGGTGTAAGTAGCTTTTATCTGTGAATGTTATCAAGATTTGTGTCGTAAGGATTCATTGATTTATTTATTGTAGTCTTTCCGCTATTCCCTTTTTTTATTTTATTTTTTTATTTAAACAGGCACATTAACTTCTTGTATCTATAGTGTACATTAACAGTTACTTCAAGCTGCATTTCCTCCATTCTTTGGAGGTCCGGTCTGTAACAGTGACAATTATCTTTTCTGAAATAAGTAGCATAGTGCTGGCAAAGGCAACAGGACACAGTGTGTCCAAACCTCAACGCCTTAGGTTGAACAAAAGTATCACTTACGAAGTAGATTTTCCCTACTGTCAAAGCATGTTTGTTCAAAGCCTGACTTTCTGGCATTTTTGCAACATAACAAAGAGTCCCAACGAAAGCCAATTAGCAAGATATAATTCATAATAGCAAAACTGAGGTGCATGTGAGGTTAGCTTTTGTACACACTCGGTTTCTTATTCTGAGCATTTTTTATCCTGAGGCCTGCAGCATTAGTGGCTTTGGAATGCTAAGCAGTGTCAGATATAGTCTGTCTTCATTGTGCTAAACGCGAACACCACAGCTCAGTGTTGTCAAGTGGCGTTCCTTAGATTTCTCTTCTGCTTGAAAAAAAATGAGCCATTATTATGATGCATTTACATTTAGCAGACGCTTTTATCCAAAGCGACTTACATTGCACTCAAGTTACAGTTTTTACATTTTTATCAGCTCTTGCTTTCCCTGGGAATCGAACCCATGACCTTGGTGTTGCTAGCGCCATGCTCTACTATTTGAGCTACAGGAAAGCTGAGGTGCATAGAAAGGGATTCTCTTGAGGATGAAGCATTGAGTAGAACTGATTCTGTAGTGATTCACAATACTTGAAGTTATTTATATGTTCAACTGCTTCAACAGAGGATCCGCCTTGTTGTATACAAACTGGATCTCAAAGCTTTGTAAAACATATTCTGAATGTTTGATTGCGTCACTTTCTGAGAAGCTGTTGGAAACATGATTTTCACTTTGCCTCTGCTTAATGATGTAATCATATTGTCTTGTAGAAAGCAGACGTAGCTGTCGCCCCCCTCACCATCACTTTGGTCAGAGAGGAGGTCATCGATTTCTCCAAGCCCTTTATGAGCTTAGGTATATCCATCATGATCAAGAAGCCCACCAAGTCCAAACCAGGTGTCTTCTCCTTCTTGGACCCGCTGGCGTACGAGATCTGGATGTGCATTGTGTTTGCCTACATTGGCGTGAGTGTGGTGCTGTTCCTGGTGAGTCGCTTCAGTCCATACGAGTGGCATGCAGATGACGAAGAGGATGGAATGGAGCAGCAAAACCAGAACCAGAACCAACCACCGTCACCAGAGCCCAACCAGTCGCCAAACCAGCACGGTCAGAGTCAGAATCAGCGAGAGGAGAAGCAGGAGAAGCAACCTGAACACACCAATGAGTTTGGGATCTTCAATAGCCTCTGGTTTTCCCTGGGAGCCTTTATGCAGCAAGGATGTGATATCTCACCAAGGTAGGTAGAAATGAAAAAAAGCCATTTTCATCATCATTATCATTTTTTTCATCTTCCACTGCTGCTTTTTCGTTTGGCTGACTCATATTCCACAAACAACATCTGCGATGGAGAAAATGGGTTGTAAAATAAAGATGATCTTCTTAATCGTCTGCTGCATTACACCATCCCTGAACTACATCTGAAATGCAGATCATGTTGAAATAAGATGCCTCAGAATATATTAAGAAAGGAACAGGGAGATTTAATTTGAAGTGAAGTTAAAGATTAGAATAACGACTGATTTTTATGACCAAAACAGATACGGTTTGATGCAGAATATTTAGAATATATAATATAATATAATATAATATAATATAATATAATATAATTAGGGCTGTCAGTCAATTAAAATGTTTAATCTAATGAATTACATGATGTTTCGATTAATTAATCTAATTAATTGCTAAATACATTTGACTGTGAAAATACCCACAAAAGTTTATTTAAAGCTATTTTTTGTGTTAAATGAGAAAGTATCAAGTAGATATCACAAATTGTAGCTTTAGAAAGAAAGATTTTATTTGATTCAACATAAAATGTATTACACATAAACCTACATTAGGTTACAACAGCCTAATGTAAACTATGGAACTTAAAGGAAGATAATTTGAGAAACATCTCAGTGTTTTTTTGTTCATACAATAAAAGTCATTGGTAACCAATACAGCTTTTACCAACAGTATTTTATGTTCCACAAAAGAAAGGTTTGAAACGACATGAGGGTGAGTAAATGTTGACAGAATTTAAATTTTTTTGGGTGAACAATCCCTTTAATGTTTTTATATTTATTATCATTTTTTAATGAAATTATACTCTAAATAAGAAACTAAATCTGCCAGGAGGTGGCAGTAAATGTCTTTGTGAGTCATTAATTCATTCGATTCATTCAAATGGTTGATTCATTCAGAAACACCGCTGTGTTGCTCAAAAATGCACAACAGCTCTGCTGTGGCTTTAAAGGTAATATGTTTCCTTAAAAATTTATCAAAAACACATAATATTATGTTTAAAATATAACACAATATCAACTGGTGGTGGTTGAGGAGAGACCCCCACATGATTGTAAAGCACTTTGGGTGTACGGCAATACATAATAAATGCGCTATATAAATGCATCATTCATTCATTCATTCATTCAACTTCTTATTTACTGAACTGTTATGTGAAATCACATTTAACGTGATATTCGGGACAAAATCAGCACTCGTCTAATATTGCTCTATAGGTAACTATAGGTTAGGCTAGTGCTGACACCCCTGATAGGGTCCTCTAGCCTCATTATGTGCAGATTGGACTTGAGCCTCTGGGTGTGCTGGCTCCTCTGCTAGTGTTTGACATTTTGGTTGGACATGTATATCCTTGGCTTGAGGGAAGCAAGCAACACACTCAAATTAGATTACACTGCCAGAGAGCGTTCCATGACAGATGTGATTGTCTGCGCCAGAGCACTCAGTCTGACAGTGTTTCTCCATGCTAGCTGAGGACTTCCGTGGAAAACTCCATCACCTCTCCCCTTTGAGCTAAAGGAGGAATGCTGAAGTTCTGGGCAGACATGAGGCTGTTACGAAATCATTAGAAAGTCCTTGGTAGCGCTCAGTGTGTGAGGAAGGTCAGTTGGTTTTCGTGGTTGTGAAGTCCTAGATTGAACTGACATGGTGCTGAATCATCATGTTCTTTTTACCTGAGGCCTTCAGACAGTGATAGGGAAACACGTCTGGTCTTTCACGGCCTCCAAGAGTATATTTTATAGAGTTCTTCCATTTTTTATTTTTTTTGATAACAGCTTTGTTAAATTTAAAAGATTATTAATCCTTAAAAATAATTATAAAACATAATAGTAGCTAAATCATTTGGCTACAATAAAACTACTTAATATACAATAATAATAATAATATAAAACTTCTTATTAATTAAGCAGTTGTTTCTTAATCTAAATGGCTAATATAATGTACTGACCCCAAATGTTTCAATAGCATTATCATAGCTTTCAATAGCATGAATTATAAATCAGCATATTAGAATGATTTCTGAAGGATCATGTGACACTGAAGCCTGGAGTAATGATGCTGAAAATCCAGCTTTGATCACAGAAATAAATTATATTTTAAAGTATATTCAAATAAAAACAGTTATTTTAAATTGTAATAATATTTCACAAAATAAGTTTTTTTTTTTTTTTTGTATTTTTTGATCCAATAAATACAGCCTTGATGAGTAGAAGAAATTTCTTTAAAAACATAAAAATTTTTACTGATCCCAAACTTTTGAGCGGCGTGTGGCGACCCATACTTGGAATTTGTGCTCTGCATTTAACCCATCCAAGTGCACACACACAGTAGTGAACACACACCCGGAGCAGTGGGCAGCCAATGTATCTGGCGATACACCACCCGTGTATCTGGGCGGTATATCGAGTTTTTACGATATATTGATATATTTTTTATAAGCGATACGGTATGAGGCAATACCGTTTATATAGATACAGTAGGAGTTTGAAACGAGCGCAACTAGGAAAAAAATATCTAACGGAGAACACAGACTGAACTGCTGTGGAGAAAGTGCATAATTGTTAGTCCTCTGTCGTGTGTGTCGTGTTCCCGCCTCTTGTGTCCATATTTGGTTTGGTTCCTGTCCTTGTTTAGTGTGATTATTAGTTAATACTGTCCAGCTGTGTTTGTCTAATTATCCTGTGTATTTATAGTCCTGTCTGTTCAGTTTCGTGTCGTCTGGTCTACTTGTTACTCCCCGATGTTCTTGTCTGTCAGATTTGCCCTGCCTTGCCCTGCCTTGCCCTGATGTCTACATTAAAGTCTGTTCATTTGAGTTTACTCCTTATCTCCGTGTTCTTGTATTGTTCTCGTGTGTGCACCGTGACAATAATACAATTTGTTCTAAATGTGACAAGCTTTATATTAAGGGCTTTAAAAACTTGTACGATATAGTAGCCTATAGTTTCAGTTTAAAGCAGCTCTGACAGAATGGCTGTGTGTGCTACTGTCAGACACGCTATTCACGCTGTTTTATGTGTTTGAGATGTGCTGTTTTTCTAAATGCATTACTTACATTTCACAGGTATATTCTATTCTATATTACATACACAGGTATATACAGCCATGGAAATATTTCAATTTTGCTGTCAGAAGTGCATGAGCCTTCTGCTTAGCGATTCTCTGCTAAACTTCACATACTTCATTTAGAACGAGCACCGTGGTGTGCATGCGTGCAAAATTGACAGAGCTCAATTAAATAGGAGCACATTCATTCTGACTAAAATATACATTTTGCTGAAGTATTTGTAGTTGGACAATAAATGTGACGTATGTACAATTTTAAGCCTACATTTGAGTGTATTTGTATGATAGCACTAACTGTAAAATAACTGTAATTGGGTAATCAAAATAGCCTTTTTACTCAATAAGTCTGAGCTTTTTTATTATTTTCATTTTTAGTTTAGTTAATTTAACTTTTTCTTTAAAAGCATTATTTTTGTTTTTAGATTGCAATGTTACAATGTTAGAATTTAACGTGATTTTAACCCTTTTTTGCACGTAATATACATGGTTACATTCACTTTATTTATTTAAGCCAAATACAAAAGCGTGAAATACAGAGATATGTACCGTATACCGCAAATAAGCAAATAAAATACTGCGAATTTTTGCTTATATCACCCAGCCCTAATATATATGTCAAACAATTAATCGCATACAAAATAAAGGTTTTTGTTTACATAATATAATATTATGTAATATATTACATAATATATTTACATAATATACATAATGTGGGTGGTGATGGCGCAGTGGATAAGACACATGCCTTTGGTGTGAGAGACCCGGGTTCGAATCCACTGTGAGACACCAACGTTTCCCTGAGCAAGACACTTAACCCCTAGTTGCTCCAGAGGCGTGCGACCTCTGACATATATAGCAATTGTAAGTCACTTTGGATAAAAGCGTCAGCTAAATGAATAAATGTAAATGTAATATATGTATGAGTACTGTGTATATTTATTATATATATATATAGATACACACACATACAGTATATATTTTGCAAATATTTACATTTATATACATTTATATATATATTCTTTTATTTTATATTATATATAAATATATTTAATATATAAACATAACATATTTTTCTTAAATATATGCATGCATGTGTCTGTATTATATATACACATAATAAATATACACAGTATACACACACATATTATCTAAACAAAACCTTTTATTTTGGATGCGATTAATCGCGATTAATAGTTTGACAGCACTAATATATATGTATATATTTATGTGTATATATATATATATATATATATATATATATATATAGAGAGAGAGAGAGAGAGAGAGAGAGAGAGAGAGAGCAACCATTTAGATCAATAAATAACTGTTTAATAAATATAACATATAGAATTAATAATGGAATAATTTATATAATACATTAATTATTCTTATTATTTAATGTAATTTTTTGTTTTTGGTTATAATTATTATTATTAATGCCATTATATTTATTAAACAATTGTCTCTTGTTCTAAACTGTTGATTATATTATATTATGTTGCCTATCTGTTAAGTTTAAAATTCTGGCCCATTGCTTATCTGAGAACAAATGGCTGTAAAAAGTAGATATGCAAACGATGCATTAAGTCAAATGTTACTTTAATTGTGAACAGGCGGTCACAATTAGAAGGTGCAGAGGCAGATAAGGATGTATTTTCTATAAAGCAAGGCAAAAATAGGGATTAAGAAAATTAATTTACATAGCTTTGAGCATGAGTTCTTGTCTTGGTGGGCAGTTATATCTTTAATACTTTGAACTTCTTCATATTCCCTCGAGATGTTACATAAAGGTAGTTTTTGGATAGTGAGGCTATTTGTCAGCCATTTCAGAAACCACTCTTTAAAAAAGGTGTTTTGGTAATGAGGATTGTGTGGGCCAGACAGAAGACACCAGGCTGCTTACAGTATTTATCTCTGACAGGAAACTTGTTTGTCCTCGACAAATGTCAGAGCTGCCACTCAGAGCTCTGACTGTTCACATTGTTATTCACTCCAGCTCATCTGTGCCATTGCGTCATAAAACTCCGTTACCTCATCTAGCCTCTCTGATTCTCTGATTAGTTTCTGATGAGGTGCTTATGAAGGGATTTCATTAATTCATTATTTCTTACAAAGGTGCCAAAAACAAAGTCTCTTTGACGTCTCTCGAGACAGATAGCAAATATAGAAGCTACTGTAAGCATGCGGGCAATCAAAGCAATTAACTCAGTTCGAGCTAAGTCAGGAGGAGATGGCACAGATGATTAGCCAGCCACAAAATGTGAGCAGAGAATTACTGAAGCACAGCAGCCTGACATGACTCTGATGCTATATAAATTAATAACTCCATGATTGCTGCTCTTCTTTTAGTGGTTCACCCAGAAGTGGGAATTGCAGACTGTTTACTATGCATGTAATTCACTATCACTGTCACGTCCACTAGCATCAACACTGTAGAATTTCATAGCACATTTGAGTGTTGCAGCAGCTAGGCTATGTTAACAGTGTGCTTATGTGACCTGTCTTTTTAGACTGCGACTGCTAAAAGCCACCCGTTAGTAGAAACCGTCCGTGTTCATCTGCATAAATTCTTTATTTGAGACACACATCTTGATCACTGTAGCGTTAATTGGGTTATTCATTCATTAATGTGATTTATTTGTCTGCTCTGCATCATTGAATCTTACATTATTTTCATTAAAGATAAAGTAACACACCTGTTGAAATACAAACAAGAAGTATTAGTTCTATCTATGAGCCGCAGACGTTTGCAGTGTAAATTTGGGGTTATCCAAGCATTAATGGCAAGGAAAGCCCCTTATACTTGTGAATGGATATGGTTATAGTACATTAAACAATGATCATGTGACTTTTCCGTATGCCAGTTGACCTGTAAATGCACAAAAAACCTTTCCATTGCAGTTTTTCGAAATATTCATTTTTTGAATTGCCTTAAAAACCTCCTCGTGCAAGCATAACATTTTTTGCGACAAATGATTTCTTGCAAAATCGACATGTTTCCATTGGGCATATTTTCAATTCGCAATTTCAATTTGCGCAATTTGAAGGGCAGTGGAAACTCAGCTGTAGTTTCTGTCTGTCATCCTGTCTGTCTGTGGTCCTTTCTGTCTATCTATCGTTCTATCATTCTGTCTGTTGTTTTGTCTGTATATAATGCTGTCTGTTTATCATTCCGTCTGTAGTCATGTCTGTCTGTTGTTCAGTCTGTCACTCTGTCATCCTGTCTGTCATTCTCTCTATCATTCTGTTTGTTGTTCTGTTTGTCTGTCATTCTATCTATAATTATATTGGTCTATTGTTCTATCTTTTGTTTTGCCTGTCTATCAACCTGTCTGTCATCCTGTCTATCTTTCTGTCTGTTGTTTGATCTGTCTATCATTCTATCTGCCGCTCTATCATTTTGTCTGTCGTCCTGTCTGTTATTTCTGTCTGTCTAGCATTCTGTCTGCCTATGGTTCTATCTGTCATTCCATCACCATGTCTGTCTGTCTGTCTATCGTTTTATTTGTCTTTCTGTCTGTCATCCTGCATGTCTTTCTGTCTATCATTATGTCTGTCTATCGTCCTGTCTGTCTATCTATAATTCTGTCTGTGGTCCTGTCAGTTGACTGTACTTTCAGGGTAACATTCTCTCATTTTGTTGTATGTCGAGCTGTGTATCTGTAATTCTGTCTGTAGTCATGTCTGTCTGATGTTCAGTCTGTCTGTTGCTCTGTCATTCTGTCTCTCATTTTGTCTGTCGTTCTATTATTCTGTCTGTCTTTCTATCTTTCTCTCTATCATACTGTATGTCGTTCTGTCTGTCTATAATCTTTAATTGTGTATATACTGTGTTAATATTTATATACTACTTATATGTCTTATATTTTTATTTCTTCAGAGCACATGGCAACTTTTGTAATCAAAGCGTTAAAACTGGATGCATTTTAGTCTAAATGTAGTTACAATATCTACCAGCAGGCGCTAACTTTGCTACACTAACCAGCCAAATCTTGACACCTTAGAAAATAAAGTGAAAATGTAAGTTATTTTAGCCATAGGTGTTTTCAGCAGTAAAACCCAATTACGGTAGACAGAATGACCACTGAACTATTACTATGAAGAGTGCTCACATGAGGAACGGTGTAGATGTGACTCCTAGGAAAGCTGTCGCATAAAGGCCAGATGTATTTTCCAATGATTTAAATTGGCCTGGAGGCCAATGATCTGTCTGTTCACACCTGCTGAAGAATAATACAAGTGCGCTCCAGGATATGAGCATGTAGAAATGAATGTGTGACTGAGAAACAGAGCGAGTAGTAACCCTGAGGAAGCGATACATGTTGTGCGCCTTAGGAGTATTATTTGAGATGTGTAGTGTGTTTTTTGTGTCTGTGTGTGTTTGTGTGGGACCATCAGGCTCTTCAGCGAGCATGACAGTTCAACCAAGGCGCCGTGGTGCCCTCTTCCTCCCGCGGGCCTCCGACTGTCACTTCAACTTTGTCCAGATTTCCTTTCCTCCGTACAAAAGTATTCTCCCGTTTACAAACACTTCCATACGCAATGACACCAGCAGGTCACGTACACATTACGTTTAGGCCACACATTTAGGTCACAAGCACATTAGTGTAATTTCACAATACAAACACACATACATAGAGGCCTAGAGGGAAGTCTCGCTCGGGCCTTTCCCACTGTTGAGGTGACCTTGCCATCCCGAGTGTTTGGAAATGTTCTGCAGTGTTTAACAGAACTGTGACACCAGAGACGATCAGCATGTCACAACGTTCCCAACAGCCGCCGCCCAAGTTTCTGCAATAGAGCAGACATTTTGCAGCATTACAATGTGGAACGACAAGGAGACTTTTATTTTTAGTTTGTTACAGCTCTGTTGTGAGTCGTCGTGTCTCCATGGAGACATTATTGAGGGTGTTTGTCCATGAGAACCTTTTGCTTTGAATTCAGTGTAGGAGTGACCCATATTCTACGAATTAGTTTGATAATTCATTTGGAGTGTTAAATTAGGGGATTTGCACTGCTGGTATTCCTCCAATGTGCAATTTGTGTGTGTTTAAATACTTATGAACCTGTAATGGTGTGCGGTGGTCTCAAATGAGGAGGCAAAGCAAAGTCCTCAAAGTTTTTTATCAAATGTAAATTCATTAAAATAAACATTAAATAAACATTACTTACACTATCAGAAACCGAAAAAATATATTTTTTACATTAACAATGTAATCAATATTCTGTTTATTAAAGCCAAGTGTTTTTAAGCATTTTACATTTATTCCAATATAATAACTTAAAGCAGTAACAATTTAAACAATATATTTTATTTGTGAACTTTATGTTTAGCTATTCTTTTTAATAGTTAACTTTTTAACTATTTTTGAATTTTTCGAAAAATCTGTCATCAAATCTCGGTAAATATTGGTCACAGACAACTGATAGCTCACTAAAAACTCCCATAGATCATGTTTTCAGGGCATTTCAAGTCTTATTTTGATGTAACAAAGTGGTTATATCTAAGTTTGTGAGTTGTTTACTTACTTTTTTAAATTAGTCTGCCCATTAACACCATTATATTGTTCATTCAGACTGATTCGCAAATGTGGAAAGCGCACGAACACAAAAAAGTGGGATTTATAACATTAACCAATCACAGTCGAACATAACCTGTAATATCCAATCATATCGCAAATGTAGGCATTGCTTCCCTCACATGACTCTGCCTCATTCATTCTCAGTTCCCCCCACCAAACCCAGCACACGCTTTAATG
This sequence comes from Barbus barbus, assembly GCF_936440315.1. Lineage (NCBI taxonomy): Eukaryota > Metazoa > Chordata > Actinopteri > Cypriniformes > Cyprinidae > Barbus > Barbus barbus. Next base: position 11,879,566 of record NC_136721.1, read on the forward strand.
GGGTCTGTTAAAACTCAATGGGCTCAGGGGAGGTGAGAGAGACTCCCGCTGTAACTTTACCTATTTACCTGCTGGTATCGATGTTGGACAGTGTTATTTAGAAAAACAAGCAATTTATACACTTTTTAATGTTATATTTTGTAAGATTAGAATTGTTTATATATATATATATATATATATATATATATATATATATATATATGTATATATATATATATATATATATATACATGTGTGTGTGTGTGTGTGTGTGTACATGCATTTTACCTAAATCCACAGAGAAAACAGAGACAAACACACTACTGACTTTGATGGTTATAAAGGTAGACGTACCTCACAAAACAGCTGCATTCGTCTGTTTGACAGAGTGAATGAAAGTCACCTTCTTATCACACTTCTTACAGCTGAGCGGACATGTGAAAATAGGGAGACCGGGCAGGTGAGAGAGACAAGGAAGATAAGCAGTGTACAACAGAATGAGAGAGACAGTTTGATGAGAGGTAGGCAGTGAGTTGAGGGAGGTTTGTACTTTACTGTCGTTTTCCTCTTTTCCATTTATTTGCGTTATTTCTCTTGAGCTTCTTTAAGAAATATAAGACACTTCACTTTTTTTTTTCCTAAATGCAGAACACTACAGGTCATGATTGAACCAGAATGTAATTCTCACAAAAAATAAAATAATATTACAGGGATAAATTACATTTTAAAAAGTATTAAAATAAAACCAGTTATCTTAAAATATAATAATATTTTACAGTATTACTGTTTAATACTGAATTTTTGATCAAATAAATTAGTGACCATACCAGACTTTTTTTTTTTTTTTTTTTACTGTGATATTGACATGATAAAGAGTGTGTGTGAAATAATTGAAGTAGATTGGAGTTCTGTTAATAGCATTTCAGTTGACAATACTAAATAATGTAGACTTTTATTAGTAACATGAACTATAATTTCTGTTCTGGATCTATATCTAACATTCAATATCTAACATGTATTAACATTCCAACAATGTTCCAACAACTTCCTCTTTATAATGCAGGACATTTTGCGACAGGACATTAAGTGGTTTATTGGTCCCTTTAATGTAACTGATAATATCATTGGAAGCTGTGAAGAGAATATATTTCCCTTGAAAGTGAAAAGGGGTGGAATTGTGCGCAGCATGTATTGGAAAGTAGAACTTTAGTGCAAGCTCGGCAGAACAGGATCTTTGATTAAATTTAAGACTTTCATTCAAAGGGAAGAGTGAAGAAGGTTTTCAATATTTGAGGCACTAAGATCAATAGACATGTATTGAGAAGTCACAGATCAAACGAGGCCATGTCTTCTGAACAAAAACATGCAGGGTTATGCCTTAATTTTATTATTATTATTATTTACACAAGCAAGTTCATTTTGCCTTACAGCTTCAGGGAGGCATTTTCTTTCCATAAGTTTCATTTACTGTTTTCTCAATTTAAATCACTTTTGATGTTGATGTTATTGCACCATTGAATATATCCAAAAAGAAAAATAACAATCTGAATTTCTTTGGCGTTTTTTTTTTAAATACTGGAAATCATTCTTGCATACCGGCAGCTCTCATAAACTGCTTGTAATTTGTGAAATGTGGCTTTAAAGAAAATATGGATATTTTCTCAGTATGTGTGTGTATAACTGTAGCGTATTCCATTTTAATGCATCAAGCAGCTCTTTTAAGGAAAGCAACACAATTTTACAGTATATTTCTAAGATGTTTATTGTAACCACAGCAGTCCTCCGGTCTTTCATTAAGCTCATATAAGTGATGTTTCAGACATTTTGATGATACAGTTCTGATGATAATTAAATTCTGCCATACAGAGGCTGAAAATGACTTTGCTTTTGTTTAAACCCTGATCTGATTTATAGCTAGATCAGCCATTAAGAAGCCATTTCTGCATCATATGTGCCTACTGATAAAGTAATTAATTTATTAATTAATTGTTATCTTTCCACTTTGTGCACAGCTAGAAATGAAAACGATATTAAAAATGGGACTCTTCATTATGAGTCTAATTTGATAGAGATCGCTATAATATGCCAGGCTGTTAACCACCTGTGTACTTTTTTCCACAGATCTCTCTCTGGTCGTATAGTTGGAGGTGTGTGGTGGTTCTTCACTCTGATTATCATCTCCTCCTACACAGCCAACCTGGCTGCCTTCCTTACTGTGGAAAGGATGGTGTCACCCATCGAGAGTGCCGAGGATCTGGCTAAGCAAACAGAGATTGCCTATGGGACACTTGATGGAGGATCCACCAAAGAGTTCTTCAGGGTAAGAGGGAAGTAAAAATGTTTCTTTAATCAGTACCCTCATAGATTGTGCCTTAGCTTTGCACCTAAAACATGTATATTAGTACTTTAAGATACCAATATTAATTCAGCCTCAAGGTATTAATATGCACCCTTTATGAGTAGATAAGGTACAAAGATGAGGGTACTACCCTGGTGAGAAGATGTTGTAGCTCTGAAGGTACCATTTTTGCATGTTTTATTTGTACATTCAGCATTCCAAGACAGAACTGACCAAATTCAAGTTTAGAAAGGTGAAAACAGAAAAATTATTTCATTTCATTGTGAGGAAAAGTCAGAAATTGAAGATGTTATTCAATGATAGTTGTCACAGCGGTAGATCAAAAATTTGAAAATGTGAAAAATTCAGTAAAAACTGTAATATTGTGAAATAAACTCTTTTCTATGTAAACATATTTACATTTTTTAGCAGCCGTTACTCTGGTCTTCAGTGTCACATGATCCTTCAGAAATCATTCTAATAGACTGATTTGGTGCTCAAGAAACATTTCTTATTATTATCAATGTTGAAAAACAGTTGTGCTGCTTAATATTTTTGTGAAAACTGTTATACATTTATTTCAGGATTCTTTTATTTAAATAGAAATCTTTTGTAAAATTATAAATGTCTTCACTGTCACTTTTGATCAATCTGACTTCATTACATCCATCATCAGAGATCGAAGATCGCAGTGTTTGAGAAGATGTGGTCCTACATGAAGTCTGCAGAGCCTTCTGTATTTGTGAAGACGACAGACGAAGGTGTCGTGCGGGTGAGGAAGTCCAAAGGGAAGTATGCTTATCTGCTGGAGTCCACAATGAACGAGTACATTGAGCAGCGCAAACCATGTGACACCATGAAGGTGGGAGGAAACCTGGACTCAAAGGGCTATGGGGTAGCCACACCCAAAGGATCTGCCCTGAGGTACACCTGAGCCTCCTAATAGTTCAGAAATGTTTATGATTTCGATTCATGAAAAGTGAGCGTTTACACTGGAGAGATGAGAGCATTAGACATACATGCAGCTGAAGTTTGTAGGGTTTCTCCTGCGTGTTAAACTGGGTCAGAAGATTTTAAGTATCCAAAAAAGTATCCATTTAATGTCAAAAACACACACTTCAGCTTATATATATATATATATATATATATATATATATATATATATACATATATATTAGAACTTTTAATTTATTTATTATTAAAAGATTTTTAAAAATTAAATTGATGCATTATTAATGTAAAATTAAAGTTAAAATAGACTTTGTCTTTGCTAAAAAGTTTGAGCTTTTCATTTTTCAAAGAAGCATCTCCTCTGTAACCTCTCATTTTGTGTTGACTGGAATTAGTTATGATTGTCTGTGTTTATGTTCTGTACCATCAACTCTCATCAGCAAAATTTGTACTCTTGCATCTTATAATTCCATCATCAAGTCAAACAATTTTTATGTTTATGTGTAAATACCATGTCTCATTGCACTTTTGCATCTCACTACATCGACTAAATGCATTCAAGTACTTCTTTTCTTTATAATCTTTATACATGAATCAAAGAACATATTTTTGCTAATTATTCTGATCACAATTGCCCACAAAGCCCATTGTGTTTTTCTTTAAATGCTAAATCTGAATTGTATAAGAGACAGACACAAACTATAGGAGACTCCATTTAACAATATATACACTATCGTTCCATTTGATCAAAAATACAAAAAATAACAGTAATATTTTGAAATATCATTATAATTCGAAATAATTGTTTTCTATTTTAATGTGTTTTAAAATGTAATTTATTCTTGTGATGGCAAAACCTATTTCCAGCAGCCATTATTCAGTCTTCAGTGTCACATGATCCTTCATAAATGATCTAATATGATGATTTGGTGCTTAAGAAACATTTCTTATTATCAAATTTGAAAATAGTTGTGCCGCTTAATAATTTGTGGGTTACTGTGAAACGTTTTGTTCATTAATACATCCTGTACACATAAAATATTGTCCATATTGATTTAACCAAAATGAGGCACACACAGATACTTATAGGGAATTCTTTAAACTGAACAGTTTTTCACTTCTAGAAAACAGAGTAGTTCCAGTCTAGAGCTAATAAACGTGAATCAGAGGTTGACCATCGACTTTTTCACCATCTTTCTCTCAAAATCTCCTCTCATGTGCGCCATTTCAGATGTTGAGATGATCTTACCCATCATTATCTTTCCTGACATCCTTGTTGTCTTGTGTACCCTGCAGATTTCAGATTAATGTTCATGGATGAAGTCTGGCTTTGTTTTAGTCATCCATAAGCACACCGGCCTCTTTCTCTCCCAGTCTCAAGGGGTGCAGAAAGAAGTCAGGGATTTTACTGAGACAGACACCGTCACAAGTGAGAACGGGCCGTATTAAAAACGCTCTGGGTTTGATTGCAGTGGTGGAATTCCCAAAATACGGAACATACAGTGTCCTTCAACCACAACCAGATTATCCAGAGCTAATCTGCAGAAATATTGACTTAATCTGGGAATCCTCTTACCGGACCACGCTGTGACAAAGGGCTTAAATCCAGAGCATTGCTAATTCGTCCTGTTTCCTCGCTCACAATCCGGGTCTTGCTTGGTAAAATCTCTCATAATTTGGTCACAGTACATTTTTTTAGACTTAGCGCAACACAAGACAACTAATATTACATCAACAAGCCCAGCACAGCCAGGCACACAGTCAGATCAGTTTTATGTTCTGTTCACTTCCTCTTACGACTTAATAGACTCACTTTTATTTGACACAACCTCTGCCTCGCCGTATCATATCACCAATGCTGACCCAGCTTATTTTATCATCATTTCAAGAAACCCAGTAAACCTGGCAGTGTTAAAACTGAACGAGCAGGGCCTGTTGGACAAATTGAAAAACAAATGGTGGTACGACAAGGGAGAGTGTGGCAGCGGAGGAGGTGATTCCAAGGTCAGCCCCAATATGAGCTATCCGGCGGGTAACCACCACCTTGGGGGGGTAACCGGCAACTTCAGTTAACAAACACCTCGGCTGCCATTGTACGCTAATTGAAAATATTCCAACCTGAAGTGGTTTATTTATGGAATTGGGACGTTTAAATGATTGGCGGTCAATTATAACCTTGTGGTTTGAGCATTAAACTCAAAACTGTGCAAATCCGAGTGTTTCCGATCTTTTGCCGGTTACCCAAAGTGATATAGTAATACACATCTTGCCGTAGGGAGAAAGGTCACAAAGCTAGATGGAGTATTAATGCATATCACTTTGGCAGTGACAGTTTTCAAACTCTGTGACTGTGCTGTTCTTTCTTTTTTTCCTGTTTTTTTTTTCTTTTCTATTTATCTGTAGACATTTAGAACACGTCAAAACGTAATTATGGGTGTATGTTTGCTTAAATGCTGAATAACATAAGATAACATGGGTAATGTTATTTATGTTATTTTCCTGGTTCAAGAATCCCCGTAAACCTAGCGGTGTTGAAACTCAATGAGCAAGCCGTCTTAGACAAACTGAAAAACAAATGGTGGTACGATAAGGGGGAGTGTGGAAGCAAGGACTCCGCCAGAAAGGTCAGTTCACTCATTGGTCCTTTCCTTCACTTAGAGATCCAGCTTTAGCGCTTTACTAAAGGCCCTGTCCTCTTCTCTCTCAGACACGTGCCACAGCCAACGCTCTGTCTCCAAACTGCCATTTACCCAGAGACTTGTGCGGTCTGTCATCATGTTGCTGTCTGGCCCTTATTACTTTCCACATTACAAAATAGACGTGATGCTTGTGGTGTATTTATAGAAATAGGCAATGTGGCTTTTTTTTTTTTTCTTCACTCACTTCAGTACTACCACTTCGTTCTTCACTTGCAGCTTTTACAAATTATTGAGCTTTTCTCGCTCATTAGTTCTCATTCACTGCGTTCGTATGTATTTGTGCATAAAACTTGAGTGCAAACCTCTTCAATCGTAAATCATGCATTCATCAATAAGTTCACGCACTTAAGGATAAAAGTTTGAGGATAAAACCAGTTGAAATCTTATGTATGCAGAAATCTGACTCTGGATTCAGCTGTTATTATATTATATTTATTATACTGTCACCCTTTAATATATATTATATTTTACTATATAAATATGTGTGTGTGTGTGTGTGTGTGTATATATATATATATATATATATATATATATATATATATATATATATATATATATATACACACTTTTTGGTAACACTTTACTCAAAACCTTTATATATAATGCATTATAAAAGTAGTTTTAATGCATTAATTATGCATTGTAATGCACCTTAGGTATATCATATAAAATAAAAGTATCCATAATGTATATTGTAATGCATTATATCTTTTCATAAATAATTGCAAAATGCATTATAAGGTTTGTTTGTCATATTTAATGTAGTATATTTTCTAAAGGTGTAACAACAAATAGATAAGTATTATAATTTATTATAACTGTGATCACAATTATTTGTGAGATCTTTACTACTAATGCATTTATAAGGCATAATTAATGCATTAAAAATACTTTTATAATGCATTATACATAAGGTTGTGAGTAAAGTGTCACCTACTTTTTGTAAACATAACATGTATATAAATGTGTGCATTCAGATAGTATATAAAAATCTATTAAAATTCAGTGTGACCACAAAATCATCACCACAATTGAATTTAATCATTATATTTTCATATCCTTCCTGTTTTTCTGATAGTTACCCAAAGAGTACACCAAGAATATTTATTTTTATATTTTAAATACATTTTAGCAGTTACATCTGTTTTAAACTATTAATAAGATATATTAATACACAAAGAGGAGGATAATGAGTATTAACCTATAGTAAAAAAAAAAAAAAACATCAGTGTTAAATAGTAGCTAAATTAACTATATTCAGTTAGTCCGGTGAATTTATACATGAATATATAGAAGTAAAAAGGAAAGAGAGATTCCCACCTTGCATTCTAGGTGATTTTTATGAACTCGTTTTATGGACAATGCATTTGTATACATATAAAATCAATATCATTTCAAAAATGAAAGCAAATCAGTACGAAAATATGAGTAGGATTTGTTTGGTGTTATTTTCTCTTCATGGTATCAGCTTTCTCCTAAACTCCTCCTCATAACAACAGCGACATATAAAACCTAGAGCCATCCATCTATCTCAGCATGAGTAAATGGCAGTCTGGAGAGAAAAGTGTTGCCATGAAATGCCCTCTAACTAGATTGCTCTTCCCCTTAAGAGTCCTTCAATGCTGTCTCTGTCCAAAGACAATGTGCATGCCAATGGATGAGACCTCAATATGGTCGCCAAACAGATGCATGCCATTGACTCCCACCACCCCTGACATGACGTCTCTGCCACCAGAGACAGAGAGAGATGCCAAAGGCTCTCAATTATGACCTTTGGACGAGAAACCTTAAAACACAGAATCAAGAAATTTTATAAACAAGACCTGCATGGTTATATACAGTGGTGGCCAAAATTATTAGAACACTAGTATTTTCACCAGCTAAAAATGTTTTTAAATAAGTTATTTCTCTCTTTAGATCTCTGTGTGGAGCACTGGCTGTTGTCAGACTCCTTGTGCAAACAAAAATCTCACTGGATTATTACAGTTAATGGCAAAATGAATGTTTGGAAATGTAAACTGATTTCCTACTGACACACTACAGCAAAATATAGAAATAACTAACTTAAAACCATATTTAGCTGGTGAAAATATGCTAGTGTTCTAATAATTTTGACCACAACTGCACCTGCATGGTTTAAATAAAGCACTATATATTTTATGTAGAGGTATAGATAAAGTTAAAATGTAAAAAGGGAGTTTTATTAATTTGACGGATATTTTATTATAAAATATTATTTTGTTTATATTTATTATGCTTTGTTAAACATGAATCCACTGTGCAGAGACAGCCAGAATTTACTGAAAGATTAATGTTTGTTCCAAGCTTGCAACTGACGCATGAATTTGCATGATTTAGGCAGTTCTTTTTTATTGCTGAGTCATTTTATTTACTGCGACAGAATGAATATTATGAGTTATCAATTTAAATATATAGTGAATGAATAAGTATCTAGATTTTGTTTATGTGTACATTATGTCTTAGATCTGTAAATATCATTTTGTGTGTTTATTGAGTAGCTGTGCTAGAAAGAGATAATGTATGTTTGTTGCTCTCCTTTACATGTGTTTGTGTGACAGATCTCAGTGCGAGTGTTTGATTGTTGTCTCTGCTCTGCAGGATAAGACCAGCGCTCTGAGCCTCAGTAATGTGGCTGGAGTTTTCTACATTCTGATTGGTGGGCTTGGGCTGGCCATGCTGGTGGCCCTGGTTGAGTTCTGTTACAAATCAAGAATCGAGTCTCAAAGGATGAAGGTGTGTAAAAACCATGATAATCCACCCCGTTCGGCATCTACAGCCCAGTATAGTGCAATATATCGGTCTGTCCACATTTAATTATGGGCTTTGTGTTTGGCATAATGTTTTGTAACTGCTATCGTATACTGACCTCACTTTCTCTGGGGGATCTGGCAGAGGAACGAGTTGGCATTTAAGAGGTAATTGTGGGTGGTTGTAAACATTATACTACCCACTGTGCCTCTCTCTAATCCAGGAGTGCATTGCTCTAGAACGCTTACAAAATTAAGAAGAATACAGTGACTTATATAGATTTAATTACCCACAAACCCATGTGGTGACTCATAATTTTCATTTAAGGTCCTTCAAAGGGAAATCTGAGAAGTAATTTTTAAGACATGGTTTATGAAACACATGGTGTTGCCTAAATATATTTTTCAGACAGCATCCAGCAACAGCAAATTATAATGATTACTTTCCACATGAAATAGCTTAGGTACAGTTTCCTTTCATGTGTTGATATAATAAAACAGGCCGTTTGGGAGTGGGACATATCAAAAGAGACCTTTTATGTTCTGTGGAACTTTAAAAAAAGATTGTCAGTGTGGTATAGTATTGTTTTTGGATCAAGTTCATTTTCATTGGACAAAAACATACATGTTTTGCAGAAGAAAAAAAGCCATACAGGTTCGGAACAACATGAGGATTAATAATAACACATTTTTTATTTTAAGTAATAGTTCACCCAAAAATGAAAATTTGCTCAACATTTACTCACCTTCAGGCCATCCAAGATGAAGATGAGTTTGTTTCTTTATCAGGAATTTAGCTTTAGATCACTTGCTCACCAGTGGATCCTCTGGAGTGAATGGGTGCCGTCAGAATGAGAGTCCAAACAGCTGATAAAAACATCTAAATAAAAAGTTTTATAAAATCCATCTCCTGTTGTCCTCTCACATCAGAATCCACTGGCATTTTTGTTTAGAATTGTTTCAGACTGTTTTCACTTGCAAACAGTGCTTGATCTGTACGTATTTCTCTCCTGATTCAGAAAAGATGACTTTTCACATGAGAAAACAACAATATGGATTGAGAACTCATCTGACGTTAAAAATGTCTTGATGGATTGTTTTTATTATAAACACACAGCTTTTTGCTTCACAAGACATTAATTTATGGACTAGCGTTGTGATGATTACTTGTGGATTATTGATAGATGGTTTTTATCAGCTGTTTTAACTCTCATTCTGACGGCACCCATTCACACCAGAGGATCCACTGGTGAGCAGGTATTGTAATGCTAAATTTCTCAGAATCTAACGAAAAAACAAACTAATTTACATATTGGATAGCCTGAGGGGTGAGTAAATATTTAGCAGATGTTCATTTTTGTGTGAACTATTCCTTTCAGTGTAACACCGCTAAATATTTTTACCATGTATTTTGTGTCACGCCATCTTCTTCAGTGACATGCCACTCTCTTCATTCGTCAAGTGTTAAGATATTACAATCACAGAACAGCCACATTTAGAATATCACAGCAACAAATCGTTGTTGCTTGCAGGCCAATTAATCTGCATCAGCCTGAGCAACATAATCCCCAGCAATCCACTGAAGTGTGCTGGATTTAAATCATTTATTCGTCAAGGATGTACAAGCCAACATCCACATCATTAGCTCCAGTTTCAAGCCTACAGGGTTACATTATGTAAAATTGCTACATGAGAGAGTGGGTCCAAGTTAGTGTGGCACTGGTCTCATCATTGCTGCACTTGATGGCTGTTATTTTTCACCATTTCTTATCATGAATCATTGCTCGCACTGGCTGGAGCAAATCCTCAGATCAAATTAAATATGTTTGCGTAATTGAGGTCAGAGCTGGCGCGAACAGTTAGCCGGCTTCAAAACTGCACCGCATATGCACCGTTTTGCCATTTGTGCTGCAGTTCCTGCACAGTGTGCTGTCTGAGCAGCTTCTTTGTGTTTCTTTTCTCATAGCAAATCATTGATGCAGCCATGCTCAGCTCCACACTGACTAGGATGGGCAGCGGAGGTGAGAACGGACGTGTGATGGCCCATGACTTCCCCAAAGCAGCACAGACTCTGCCATGTATGGGCCAGGCAGCCGCCATGGGCCTCAGCACCACTGGGATGTAAACAGCCATCAGCCTCTCCGAGATCAGGGGACATCAGGAGACCGATGGAAAGAGTGGGAGAGGACATGAGAGACACTGCAGCGTACCGCTCACCTGCCACTGAAGTACTGCCAAATGGATTCATGGAAACACTCTGGGCTCCAAATAAAATTAGATAAGGAGGGAGAAAAATCACTTTTCTAATATTAAGATGTGTGTTTTTTTTTTTTGGAACTCCTCCGGTGCAATAAGGAGATCATGCGTGAGGTGTTTTTGTATGAAGCATAATTTTTGACAAAACTGAGAGGTTTCCTTCAATCTCATAATTTGCTGACAAGTGAACTGCAGTGCCCCCCCCCCCTCCAAATCACAATTTCCAATTGTGCTGATTTTATTATTTTCTTTTCATCTGCCTTATGATATATCTTTGACACACATCTCTGTTTGAGGAACATTTTTGCCCAAAATATTCTTTAACCTAGTTACATCATTATTTATCAAATAGTTAAAGGAATAGTTCACCCAAAAATGAAAATTTGCTGTCTAATTTGTAGTACTGTGGATGAGTATGTTTTTTCGTGGAAAAAAACATGTTCTACATGTTGGATAGCCTGAGGGTGAGTATATATTTATCAAATTTTCCTTTTTGGGTGAACTGTTCCTTTAAGGTGAAGTGTGTAGAATTCTGTGCCAGAATTGCAAAAAATTATGACCTCTGTCTGCCATTGGTAAGACAAACAAGTAGTCCTGTCCTTTCATTTTTGAATCAACTATCCTTTTCCCATTGAAAAGTTATACACTTCACCTTTAAGAAACAATTCTGAATGAAATTAAATGTTTGTCTGATGTTGTCCCATGAAAAGCTTGGAAGTGTGCTACATCAGTGTGTCAGCTTCATTGCACAGTCTACAAATATCTTCCTTTCCAACCAGTTTGATTGGCAAGCCTCTCTAGGGAAGGTGAGTTCTTCCATAGGTTCGGAGAGGCTGATTACCAGTCCTGTCATTGTTACCACTGTATCTTACAGTCTCACCCTTCACTTACGAACACTTTGGATCAATCACCACTTTCCTGTCCATGCTGTTTGATAAGAGTCTAAGAGTTAAAGATGTCAGAGAGAGAGAAAAGTGGGTATAGGCTACGCAGCTCCACGTTTTGTGTTACTGTTTTGCCACTTCCATTCTGTCTTCCTTTCTTGGTTTACATTACATTTTTTTTGTTGAAGTAGTTGATTATATGTATAGTACATCATTCCCACATTCACCTGCTAATGAGGTCAGTGTACACAGATGCGATAGTATCAACAAATTCAAGGGCAGCATGAGCACCCAGGACACTGTCGACTTAGAAGCTCTAAAACTTATGTTTGTAATATTGTCATTGTAATAACAGTTGAAATATTGTTCCATGAAAAGTATTTTATGGAAATCTGCCTAATAGCTGACACCCGGACAACAACACAAATTGCTCATGCTGTGAGATTAATAGAGTGATTTAATAGCCTGACTCTAACAGTCCATTTGAGAGGAACAAAGCTCAGTGGCGATGGCTTGTTTGCTTCAGTCGTTGCTTTATGCTGTAATAAAATGAAGCTACATTTGGATACATAGACAGCCAACAAATGATGATATTCAAAGCTATCGAATCTTAAACTAAGACTCGCTTTTTGAATTTCGAGGTGCCACATCTGGCCTTGTGCTTCTCTACCAGACTGGATGCGCTGATTCAAGCACAGAACGGGATTTGAGGTGGAAGATCACAATGGAAGAGATGAACTCTAATGGACTGATCATCAGAGGTAAAACTGAATGTCAATACTCTAAGCACAAGATCTTCATTCAGCTATTCAGGAGAACTTCCTTTGTCGGGAGCTCTTCTCTCTTTGTATCCTTCCTCAAGACTTTGCCATTGGACCTTCAGCAGTTATACATTGTCTGTCCTTTTTATTGCCAATTCCATTTGTACAAATAGAGAGAATCAACCGTAACATGACGTGGAACATTTGTGCTGACAAAACGGTGCTTTGTGGCCTTTGTTTTCCATTCGATGGGTTATTCGTTTTGTTTATTATATTTTGAATTATTTCTGGTCTTGTATTTAAAGTTAAATTCTGTATTTAGATGTTTCTTTGGTTGGTTTTGCATTTCTAGTCTTAAATAGGGCTGTCAATCCATTAAACATTTTAATCGAATGAATCACAATATACTGTTTAATTATTCAAATTAATCACATACTGTATATCCATGTGTTCTCAGAAAGAAATCAAACTAATTTAAAATTAATTTATTAATGAATCATTTAAAAATACAACATTATTGTGGCATGACAGCTTTAAATACACAATGTGATTTTATATATATTGTCAGTAAGTCAGTATATTGTTTTTTTCATATGATTGAACATGAGCACTCGTCAATCTGTCTGAGGAAGATTTCTGTTACTGTTTTTCAGCATTGTGTTAATTTTATTATTGCTTATTTTATTTCATCAGTAAAACATATTATTACCTTGACAGCCCTATACTTCATCCATCCTCTTTTATCACATTCACCTCAAAAAATACCTTTTAAAAACAGCAGCAAGATGTAACAGCAAGAAATCAACATGTTGACAAGGAGTATTCAGAAATAAACATTTTCTTACTAAACGCTTTTTGTTTCCCATCCAAATTTCTGCTGTTTTGACGTATGCGTCTATTGTCTCTTTGTCACTCTCTGTTCTTAACTAGCTGACATTTGCATTTGTTTTAAGAATGAATGATGCCAAATCTAGAGTCAAGTCATTTACCTCTTCTGTTTCTTCTCATCAGATGAATTCATGTCCACAACTGAGCTGCACTGATATAGAACATCTTGTTTAAGCTCTGTTGGCTCTCAGAGTGCTGTATTGATCTCGATAAATGCCACATTTGTTCTCTTCCTTCTGTTTCCCCCATAGGCCTGGCCTTTCACTCACTCACTTCCAGCAGAGGAATAGCTCACGCTCAAGACATAGAAAGTGCCAGAGGCTTTCCTGCATTTGCAAAGTGTTCAGAAATTCAGCACTATCTGAACTCGACTAATTGTGTGCCTACAGGTATACATTCATATCTGAGAGCTGAAGCTGAGAAGTTTTGTATTTAGGGTTATATTGAGGTGTCTAAATTTAAAGGAACACTCCACTTTTTTTGGAAATAGGCTCATTTTACAACCCCCCTAGAGTTAAACAGTTGAGTTTTACCGTTTTTGAATCCATTCAGCCAATCTCCCGGTCTGGCGGTAACACTTTTAGCTTAGCTGAGCATAGATCATTAAATCTGATTAGACCATTAGCATTTGGTCATCAAAAATGACCAAAGAGTTTCGATAATTTTCCTATTTAAAGCTTGACTCTTCTGTAGTTACATCGTGTACTAAGACCGACGGAAAATGAAAAGTTGCGATTTTCTAGTCCGATATGGCTAGGAACTATACTCTCATTCCGGCGTAATAATCAAGGAACTTTGCTGCCATACCAGGGGCGGACTGGGGCCAAAAAGTGGCCCTGGACTTTTTGGCACAGAGAGGCCCACCAAACCCGGTCTGCAACACACCGCACCACTCAATAAATGACTGGCATACATCTTTACATTACAATTTGTCTTGGTGTATATGGCAAACAGTAAATAATTTTTTAAGAATTTTTGCGAAGTACATTTTAATATTACTAAAGTTAAGTGCCTATATTTTCAGTCCATACGACACAATGCTCTGGTATAATCTAAGACTTGAATAGTGCAGAATGCGGACTGTTTTCATGGGCTTTCTATTGGTCATCATATACAGTTTTTGTCCTTTTGCAGGAGCTTGACATCTATCATTTTAAGGAATAGAGCTCTAATTGTGGAAAAGAGTATACAAATTATTTTGATAATGAAAAATACAGTAAACAGTACTGTGAAATATATAATGTTACAATTTAAAATAGCTGTCTTTTATGTGAATATATATTAAAATAATTTATTGCTTTGATCAAAGCTGAATTTTCAGCATCATTACGTCAGTCTTCAGTGTCACATGATCCTTCAGAAATCATTCTAATATGCTGATTTGCTGCTCAAGAAACATCTCTGATAAAAATGAATGTTGAAAACTGTTGTGTTGCACAATATTTTTGTGGAAAATGTGATACCATTCAGCCTTGGGTAAGATTAAAAAAATATAAATATATATTTTTCTTCAACAAGTTTGCATTAAATTGATTTAAGTGACGGTAAAGATATTTACACTTATTACGAAGTACTTATATTTCAAATAAATGCTGATCTTTAACTGAGAACCATTATACCAATAATAAAAACCATTATTAATAATTGATCACAAATAATAACTGATAATAATTAAGCCGCAAATTAAGCAGCATTAAAATTATTTCTGAAGGGACACTGAAGATTGGAGTAATGATGATGAAAATTCAGCTTTGATCACAGAAATAAATTACATTTTAAAACATCCTAAACGGAAAACCACTATTTTAAGTGTAATATTTCATAATATTATTGTTTTACTGTATTTTTGATCAAATAAATTAAATCTTCTTTCAAATAAATAAATAAATAAAAAGCCTTTATTATTTCATACATTTAACCACCTAAAATAATGCATGTGTGAATTAAAGCGAATTATATTTTTATTAAGCCTATAATATTTCCAATGCACAGCACTCGAAAGCAAAAGTCTTCAGATTTACAATGTTCTAGAGTAAGATTGAGAATAATTTTTTAGATTTTTAAACATTTTCTTAGACACGTGAAATCACGGAAGAAAGCCAGAGATACACATTAACTCTTATCTCATGTCTGCTGAAAACGTCTTAGGTTACGTATGTAACCCCAGTTCCTCGAGGGAACGAGACGCTGTGTCCGATGACGCTTTGGGGAACACCTTCAGCGTAACCGGCTCTGAATACAAGTGAAATCTGTCCAATGGATGGGCGAGACGTCACGGGTGAGGTGACGTAATGACCAGCTGCTACAAAAGCACGTGCGGTGAAACCGGCATCAGCCTCTGGAATGAAGCAAGTGCTGGCAGGGATGCCGGAAGTGTGGCATCGAGACGCAGCGTCTCGTTCCCTCGAGGAACTGGGGTTACATACGTAACCTAAGACGTTCCACTTCAGGAACTCGAGCTACGTGCGAAGACGCTTTGGGGAATGTGATATCCACGCTGCCAGACATCCCTGCCCAGTGTGTATCCCTGCGGAGCACATCTAGGGCGAGAGGACAGAAGAGCCTGGAGTGGCCCGCATGTCCAAGCCGTAGAACCTGACAAAAGTAAAGGGCGTAGACCATCCCGCAGCGTTGCACATGTCCTGTATTTGGACACCTGCGAGGAAGGCCTTGGAGGCCGCCACACTCCTAGTGGAATGAGTGTGTGTCCAACTGTATGTGTCCAATGCTCGCACTGGACACATACAGTTAAGCCTTTGCTGGTCAGGCTCCCGAAAGGGAGGAGGACTGAAGGCCTGCAGTACGACAGGCTGTGGCATTACGAAAGGAACTTTGGGGATGTACCCTGCACGAGGGTACAAAAAGGCTTTGGCCATTCCGGGCGCAAGTCCAACTGAGTAGCAGTGTTAATTTCGTTGACGAAGACGAAGACGAAAAATATTCGTCATCGAACCTTTTTTCTGTGACTAAGACGAGACGTTGACGAGCTAAAACTAATATCTGATGATAAAAACTATGACGAAATTTATGCGCGTCTTCGTTAACAAGACGAGACGGGACTAAAATGTTATTTGAGGACTACCGGACATTCAAAATACATCCTATAGGCTAAGTTAACTGTCTTGTCTTTCAAAATTTGCTTCTCTGTCATTGGATAAGGTGCGTTTGCATATCTAGTCTCAGTATGGCAGCCGCAGTGGACGGATAGCCTACCAAAACGCGAACTAGCGATCTGAAACAATGGCCTCAGCAACCGAAGGGTTAGGGAGTGGGTGACCAGACGTCTCGTTTTTCCCGGGAGTCACAATTCATTGTCGATTAACTTAAAGTCAGTGAAGGTGCAATAGGCGGAAACGCGCTGATAGAAGTGCTCTCTCTCTCGCACACGCTCCACTTCTTCAGTTCTCATACAGCACACGATCAGTTCTCAGTGCTCAAATACACACACAGCAGTCCAAATGTCTCTCATGTAGAGTATCTCACGGAAATACAGTCCGTTATGGTTTAAGTGAGCTTAAACAGATGGGTGAAAACAATGTATGTCAGTAGGATATTACATGCATACCTTCCGTCTTAAATGGACAGCATTCCTAATTATCTGTCATAAATGTTAACCAACAAAATATGTTAAATAAATGTATACTTGTTAAGTAAACCTACTGTATCTGAAAAATGAGTTTAATTTATATTTCTACCAAAAAAATAAAATTTAGTATTGATGACTATTTTTGTTTGAATACTACATATAAAATAGCTACCAAAATAAATTTTGGTAACTGCAGTTTGACTAAAAGTAATGACTAAAAGTTGACAAAAATGCAATGACTTTTCGTCGACTAAAACTAGACTAAAACTATGATAGACTCAAATGACTAAAATGTGACTAAGATTATTAAGCATTTTCGTCTCAAGATAAAGACTAAGACTAAATCAAATATGCCTGCCAAAATTAACACTGCTGAGTAGGGGCCACTGACAGGGCCTGCAGATCCCCAACTCTATTCAGAGAAGAAATCGCCAGAAGAAACACAGTCTTCAGGGTGAGATGGCGATCAGAGATCTCCTCAATAGGCTCGAAGGGAGGCCTACAAAGAGCATCCAATACCACAGCCAGGTCCCAAGGAGGAATCCGGGACCGTACTGGGGGCCTTAGCCTAAGTGCACCACGGAGGAAACGTGTAACTAGGGGGTGTCTACCCACCGACTGTCCACCAAGAGAGGCGTGGTAGGCCAAAATCGCCGCCACATAAACCTTCAAGGTGGAGTGGGTTAAACCTGCAGAGAGTCGAGCCTGCAGGAACTCCAGCACTGTACCAACCAGTTGGGCAGTTAACTGGGTCTGGCTGGCGATCTCTGCACCATGAAGTGAAGAATCTCCACTTCAGGGCATACAGTTTCCTCATTGAGGGAGCTCTGGATTGGAGGATGGTCTCAACAACCTCATTTGAGAGACCAGAAGCTATGAGCTGTGCCCCCTCAGGGGCCACACCCACAGCTTCCATAACTCCGGGCAGGGGTGCACAAGGGTGCCTCCTGCCTGTGAGAGGAGATCTCTCCTGACAGGAATCTCCCATGGAGAGCCGTCGAGGAGAGAAATCAGGTCCTAGAACCATACTCGGCCCGGCCAGAACGGAGCTACTAGCAGCAGCCGGAACCCATCCCGGCGCACTCTCTCCAGAACTCCGGGGAGCAGAGCAATCGGGGGAAAGGCATACAGACGAAGCCTTGGCCACATCTGCACCATGGCATCCAGCCCCAATGGAGATGGATGAACTAGAGAGTACCAGAGGGGACATTGCGCTGTCTCCCGAGTAGCAAAGAGGTCCACCTGTGCCTGGCCAAACACTCTCCAGA
Source organism: Barbus barbus (assembly GCF_936440315.1). Classification (NCBI taxonomy): domain Eukaryota; kingdom Metazoa; phylum Chordata; class Actinopteri; order Cypriniformes; family Cyprinidae; genus Barbus; species Barbus barbus. The sequence continues at coordinate 11,897,944 of NC_136721.1, forward strand.
TCTGCTTCACCACCTCGGTGTGAAGCATCCATTCCCCGGGCCACGGCCCCTGTCTTGACAGGATGTGTGCTCCCACATTGAGATGCCCAGGGATGTAGACTACTCTCAGTGAGAGGGGTTTGCCCTGGGACCACACAAGGATATGGTTCGCCAGCCTGTTCAGGGGGCGCAACTGCAAACCTCCTTGGTGGTTGATATAAGAGACCTCCGCTGCGTTGTCGGTGCGCACCAACACATTGTGATCTCTTAGGTCTGGGAGAAAGTGTTTGAGAGCTTGAAACAAGCCCAGCATCTCCAGCCGGTTGATGTGCCAAACGAGATGATGACGACTCCACAGACCGCGGGCAAGGTGGCCACTCATGACCGCTCCCTAACCGGTGAGGGACGCATCCGCTGCTAGCATTACGCGGCGACAAGAAGCTCCCAGCACCAGGCCCTGAGACAAGAACCAAGGTTGTCTCCACATGTCTAAGGCACGTAGGTACCGCCGCATCACCTTGATCTTGCGAAGTGGTTTTCCCCTCAGGGAGAACCCCTTGGTCTTGAGCCACCACTGTAAGGGTCTCATGTACAGCAGGCCAAGAGGTATCACGTTGGACGCAGCTGCCATCAGACCCAGCAGTCTCTGAAACTGCTTGACAGTGAGTGACTGGCCTTCTTTCACTATCCTGACTTCCATGAGGATCGACTCGATCCGAGCAGGGGACATACGTGCCTGCATCGTGGTCGAATCCCACACCACACCAAGATAAGTGGTTCTCTGTGATGGAGAAAGCACACTCTTCTTGGCGTTCAGTCTTAACCCCAACACTTTCATGTGAGTTGACCTGACCTGATTTTTTGAGCCGCCATCCGCTCTGATTGAGCGAGAATCAACCAATCGTTGATGTAATTGAGTATGCGGATGCCTCGTAGCCGCAACGGCGCTAACGCGGCGTCCACACACTTTGTAAAAGTGCGGGGTGAGTGCTAGGCCGAAGGGAAGAACCTAATATTGGTAAGCTTCGCCCCCGAAAGCAAACCTCAGGAACTCCCTGTGATTGGGAAGGATGGAGATATGGAAGTTTGTGTCTTTTAGATCGATCGTGACAAACCAGTCCTCGGACTTGATCTGAGATACTTACCTGTTTGAGTTTTGAGCATCTTGAACTTCAGTCTGCTGACTGAGCGGTTCAACTGATGCAGATCTAAAATGGGATGCAACCCTCCATCCTTCTTGGGAACTACGAAGTACCGGTGTAGAACCCGGACTCTCTTTCGTGAGGAGGGATCACCTTGGTGGCCTCCTTCCTCAAGATAGTACTCTACTTCTCATTCCATTACCAGACCCTGCTCGGGGCCCACCAGAGTGGAATTCACCCCGTTGAATCGAGGTGGAGAACCGAACTGGATTCTGTAGCCTCTCTCTACAGTACGCAGGACCCACTGTGACACATTTGGCAGTAGTTTCCACGCTGCGAAATAGTCTACTAAGGGAACCAGTCTCTCGAGACTGGCCTCTGGTGTAATTGGAGCAGCTGCTCCAGAGACCCCCAAAAGGGTGGCGAGCGTCTCAGCTCTGCTACGCTTCCGGGCGGAAGAAACTGAGACGTATGCTCACTGGAGATCGCTGCACCCTGGAACACCGTACGTGGCAGGGTTAGTAGATCGACCTCCTGAGGACACTGGGGCGAGACGGGCACCGTGTGCTGCGGTGATCGCCGCTCTTCCCCAGCGGGGGCTACCCTCATAAGCCCTGGGCCACCACCCTCAGAAACCGCTGGAACGCCGCCGCCTGCCTCCCAGCCTGCTGGTGCCTGTCGACGACGGAGTCAACAGCGTCACCGAAAAGGCGTCACCAACATTTTGCTCCGGTTTCTCGGTTGAACAACATGTTTCCTGGAAACGGTGTGCAACAGGGTTTGAGATACGTGTTCTCTTGTTTGGTGGGTGTGTTAAAAATGTCAGCCCAATCAGCAGCAACGTGTATATAAACCACACTGTATTAAAGAGACAGATCGCACAATGGGTCCAAGTGAAGTCATTTAATATATGTCCGCTGCATCTTGGTATGCTCAACAATTGAAGATATTAGAAGACATGTTTGTCATAAGAGTTTTATAGTAACATAGCATATCAACATGATGATGATGAATTTGTAAGTAAATGTAATTAACATCTAAATAAATTCACAAGAGCAAGTATATTGTTTGCACATGTTTATTTACATTAAAGGCAAAATAACTGAAATAAGAGCACAAGTATAGATCCGGAATTTCTTTAAATCTGCCTTTATGTAGTAATTGCAATGTCTTCTGGTCCATATCCTTTCCTCAGGAAGGTGTGCTAGGGTGCTTTCTCACTTGCCTCATTTAGTTCGGTTGAATCGCACTAGAGTTCTTTTTCCCTCGTGGTGCGGTTCGTTTGGGCAGGTGAGAAAGCAGCAATCGCACTCGGGTGTGCACCAAAAGCGGACCAAACAAGCGTACCGTGACCTCCTTGAAGAGGTGGTCTCTGTACGCTTTCAAACGAACCCTGGAGCGGTTCGTTTGTGGTGACAACGCGATCCAACCTTAAACGGACCCAACCGCAAAAAGAACTGCGCATTTTTGGACTAAACCAGCTGCCGTAGTCAGCTGCGCTGTGCATTATAGGATGAGGAAGTGTTTGTTGACAGTTTGCAGTTTAGCATGGCAGGTCCCGGACAAACTTGGGGTTGTGAGGAGGTGCGGAGCCTCAAAATAGCAGTGTGCTGTCTGCTGCATTTTACTCCTGTCTTTGTTTACTTCAGGGAGCACCGTTGGAATTTTCCCGCAAGCTCTTTCTGACCAATCGAAAAGCAGTTTAGGGAAAGCGTTCAAAGACACATCTAGCCAACAAGTGAAGCGGATGTTGTCACGTGACTGCATTTTGGTTTGTTTCAGCTGGTTCGGACCAGAGCAAACAGTGTGGTGTGAAAAGAATCCAAAACGGCTAAAAATAGCTACAATGTATAATTTTTTGCCTTTGGTCCGGACCAAATGAACCGAACTACAGATGTGAAAGCACCCCTAGTCACTGATTAATGTAACATAAAAATACTATACATATTTATATATTTTGCTATTGTATTGTGGAGTGACACTTTCATAAACTTTTCTATGCTCCTCTGATTATATAATGGTAAATATTACAATATCATAGCACAACAACAGTGATCAGCAATAATGATAAGCCTAATATTCACAATAAAAATAATAAGGTCATATAGATTATAGCACAGTCTCGGAGGTAAGAAGTGGATTATCCTTCACCTGAAATTTCTTTTCATCCTGAAATGCGAGGCAAATGTTGGATCACAATAATTAGGAACCAAAGTTTCCACAAATCCCTTCACTCGATTGGGATGTTCTCTTTTATTCTGGACAGCAAGGGCAGTGACTGTAACATTGAGTGTATTTTGCAGTATTAAAAATGTATTTATACCGATTTTATCAGGCTCCGAAAAGTCTTCAAAAAGAACACAGAGTGGCCTTCTCAGCTGCCATAGTTGCAACACTTGTGTCATCAGAACAGGGTGTTCAATGCATCACTGTTTCCCTTTAATAAACGTTTTGCACCGTTTTTTCGGGGCTGAACGCAGCCCTGCTTACTTACCTCAGCTCGCATTCAAGGAGCGCAGCTCAGCGTCTGTGAACTGTAAATCCCGCCTTCTTCGATTTGATTGGCTATTCCGAACATTTTGACATTGACGAGGGTTTTTGAGCCGCTGCACTGAGCCTGAGCAGCTAAATTAATTAGAATTTTTGAATCAAGTGGGCCACACATTCTTCTGGGCCGATGGAAGGATAGCCTATACATACATTTACTACAATTAATTTTTTATATATATTTACGCAATGGGCCAGCCCACATTGTACAGTGGCCCACCGGGAAAACTCCCGTGCTCCAGATGGCCAGTCCGCCACTGTGCCATACCGTGGGTGCAGCAGGCGCAATGATATTACTCAGCGCCTGAAAGTACTGGGACTACTTTCTATGGAAAGCCAAATGGTTCAGAATTTGCCTGCTTTTCACCGCCGTATCAATATTAAAACGCCGTTTTCATAACGCCGGTAGGCGTTAAATAAGCGCCGTAAGGCGATAAGTTAACGGCAGATGCCACCACACGTTAAAATAATGCCACGCGCCGACCGACGTTAAGTTGACGGCTCACGGCATTTAAGATGCAGATTTATTTGCTCATCTACATGGACACACCGCTCATGTCTGCGAGGAATCTACGGCAAGTCTGAGCATCCAGTTTGCTAGACCGCGAAGATGGCAAGGAGAGCTTTTGCAAAGGAAACACTGGAAATACTGTGAAGTGTAAATGAGACTTGCCGTAGATTCCTCGTAGCCATGAGAGGTGTGTCCATGTAGATGAGCGAATAAATCTGCATCTTAAGTGGCGTTAACTTAACGTTGGTCGGCGAGTGGCGTTATTTTAACGCGTGGTGGCGTCTGCCTGGCGGCGTTATGAAAACGGCGTTTTAATATTGATACGGCATTGAAAAGTAGGCGAATTCTGAACCATTTGGCTTTCCATACTTATTTAACGCCTGGCGGCATTATGAAAACGGCAGTTTAATATTTATATGGCGGTGAAAAGCAGGCGAATTCTGAACCATTTGGCTTTCCATAAGTTTCAGGCGCTGCGTAATATCACTGCGCCTGCTGCACCCACAGTACGGCAGCAAAGTTCCTTGATTATTACGCCGGAATGAGAGTATCAGTCTAGAAAATCGCAACTTTTCATTTTCCGTCGGTCTTAGTGCACGATGTAACTACAGAAGAGTCAAGTTTTAAATAGGAAAATTATCGAAACTCTTTTGTCATTTTTGAGTGAGATGCTAATGGTCTAATCCGATTCAATGATCTATGCTAAGCTAAGATAAAAGTGCTACTGCCAGACCCGTAGATCGGCTGAATGGATTCAAAAACGGTAAAACTCAACTGTTTAACTTTAGGGGAGTTGTAAAATGAGCCTATTTCCAAAAAAAGTGGAGTGTTCCTTTAAGATCCAGCTTGAATTGCAGTTCTGTTCGGTGACATTAAAGGGTAGTTCATCCAAAACTGAAAATTCTGTCATCATTTACTCACCCTATTTGTAAGATAAAAAGCTTATGAATACTTAGAGCTACATGCCAGAAATAATTTGGTTAATTTATACTGAACACATAGGCCTACTGCAGCACATTGAATCACTGTTTGCTAAAAAGAAAGGAGATCCTGAGAGATCAGTACAAAATGTTTGATCTCTTTTAAAATTACTGCAAAAACAGCTACTTCTGATTTGTAGCTTCAGTATTTTGTGATCTGCCTTTTAAATAAAAACAATATTAGTTATATTACATTATATTTTAAATATAGTAAAATGTATTTTATATTACAATATTATGGCAAGAGAACATACTTTATACCCCAGATATACACTATATTACCAAAAGTATTGGGACACCCCCTTCTAATGAACAGGTTTGACTACTTTAGTCATTTCCATGAGTACAAATCTTAATGTTAAAGCATATAATGATATTCCAGGGAACTGTGTGCTTCCAATTTTATAGCAACGGTTTGGACAGGGCCCTTTTCTGTGCTAGCATGACAGTGTCTCTGTGTATAAGGCACTGTTCAAAAAGAAATGATTGATTCAGTCAGTGTGGAAGAACTTGACTGGTCTGCAGAAAGCCAAGTCCTAATCCCAGCTGAACACCTCTGGAGTGACTTTAAATGCAGACCTTGAGCCAAAAATTCATCACCAAACACCAATGACTTGTGCATACACTGTATGGACAAAAGTATTGGGACACCCCTTTTTTAGATCAGAAAAAGGCACTTCCAAAACTGTGGCAACAAAGATAGAAGCAAAATTTATTTATTTAAAAAATTGTATTTTAAAACTATTTATACTAGGGGGCAAACGTAGTAGGTGAATGAAGCCTTTATTGTGATACAACAGGAAACTAAGTGGGAGAGAGGGGGATGGGATTGGAATGGTCCTCGAGCCGGAATTCGAACTTGGGACACCCATAGTGCAGAGGCCCATGAGGCTATTGATGTCGATGGCAATTCAGTTATTATTAATAATTATTTTATCTGAGATGCATGTAATGAGTGTAAAAGCTATAGCAACATTTCATGGTTTAAAAGCCATTTAAAAAAAAGGACGCAACACCAAAGTCAGATCTGACTGAAACCTCACTCAGAACTTCATCATTCCGTAAGCCAAAAAAAAAAAAAAACTCTGAAATTTTTTTTTCAGTTATCCTAAAACAGTTGCCATGCCAACCCTAGCACTTCTATGCCTTAACTTGGGAAAGAGCCTCATTGTTACCAGCTTCTGTCCGTATGCTGTTTTTCACATCATTTACTATGCTTTTATATTCAAACAAGCAGATTGCCATCGACATGTTTTATTGGGAGCTAAGTGGAAATAAAAACAAACACTAATATTAAAGTGTCCAGTGTGTTTACTAAGAATCACTCTGGACACATTGCATTTAAAGAGAAAAGACTTAATTATAACATCTAACACAAGAGCTGCATGCAATTCACAAGCATAAAAGCAAGAGGGGGTTTATGCATGCATAATAAAGTCACCTACAGACATCAGACTTTCAATGGATGACATGCATCCTGAAGTCTGATATCTATGACAATTATAATGACCATAATCTGGGTAATGCCCTTGTCATTAATGATGTTTATTCGTGCTGATTGACATTGCCATCTGACCTGCTAATAATAACCTCATCCAGTGCTGTTCTGTTATTGAAATGATGTTCACTACCTTTCTGTCCTATAAAAGAGTAGCTGTGTTGGGGAACAACATCATCCCTCTGTGTGGCTGCATGAATTGTTTTTCAGAGCTTGTGTGGGAGGCAGCAAGCAAGAGTAGCGCTCCGTTTTGAATGATCATGGTAATTAGTGCAACGCACACACTGAACAAAAGCCATCTTGAAAATAGAACATGCACAGACAAATTAAAGCAGTGTATTGCTATGAGTGACATGTTTTCCATTCTCATCTCTCTTTAAACTGGCTAATCTGACATTTGCATGAGCATGAGCAATGGGCAGGATGGGAAAGGTATGTTGAGACAACACTGATAACTCTATATCACATGATTTCATTGTTTGTTGAAGACGGAAATGATAAATAAAATGTCAGGTTTATAGGCTCAAGCATCTATCATTTGGAGTAGGCCTATTGATTTGATAGAATCTAGCGAAGAATGAAACTGAACTGTGTTGACCCTTTTAACTCTAATAACATTGTTTATTTGACCCTCTTTAGATCCTGTCTGTATTCTAATGAATTTATAATGTCTTTCATCTCCTTTTTTTATCCATATAATCACATTGGAGATTTTGTTTAGATGGACTGGCAGAGCAAAACAAAAGTCCTATTCCACCCTGTGTGACCTTTAAAATGTATAGTTTAAAGGAAATCTCTCAACAAGAAGCCAACTTTATCACCTGGTTCGACTTCAGATGATTTTCTCTTCGACAGCAGTTGAATAGCAGGTGTTGAAGCCATGTTTTGTGTTTATTAGCCTGCAGTGACATCGGCTGGCCATTTATAGAATTGTCCTGTAATATTAGTCCGCTTTTTAGGGCATTTATTTATTGCATTTTGCGAGTGGATATTTAATTTTATTTGACGCCTGCCAGATTTATGTTATTCAATGTTTGAATCATTGTTCAAGAGTGAATCATTGTTCAATAAAATAAGAAGAGAATCAGCCCAATATATATTTATAAAACATGTGTTTTATATATACATTAGAGATCAAAATCAGAGAACCTATAATTTACTAAATTTTAAGGTCACTGCTTAGTCCTATTTGAAGTTATCCTATTTCATAAATTAATTGTATTCTGAAGCACAGTATAAAAATGTAAATTAAATATTTGAAAAAGAACACTTACAGAAACCTCCCAGTTATTGGTGTTAACCTGACACCTGGTGTTCATTTCCTTAATTATATGACAAAACCTAACTGGCTAACTGAGATTGTAAAATGGTGGGCTGCTCTGACTGAAACCCTGTGAAAAGAGGTTGTCTAGATGAAGGCCACTGCAGGAGAAGCTGGTAATTCCAAATCTGTGATTTCTTGAAAATTGCAGGTTTAGGTTTACAATGTCACTAATTCATTCAAATCCCCCCAAAAAGGCTGGTTATCCACATAATACAAATGCATGAGAGGACAGCATAATGTGGAGACTCAATGGAGAATCGGTTCAGCACTGCAGCTGGAATTGCTCGCCAGGTGAACGCTGAACAGAGTAAGGAAGTCAGACTGAAAGCCCGATCTGCAACATGCGGTTCCTTCCCTGCAAGCATCTCCCAATCAGCCTGCAATTTTCATGCAAGACAATAATCCTGCAAAATGGGTTGAGCAGTTCCTTGAAGCTAAGAACATTTAAATAATTAAATGGCCGGCCCAGAGTCCTGATCTAAACCCAATTGAAAATCTCTGGAAAATTCTTGATGACAAAGAAACCCTGTTACCAAACTATGGAAGAGAGTGGAAGAAAAGTGGACCAAGATCACACCAGAGCAGTGTGAGAAACTAGTGATGTCCTGTAGCCACAGTCAGATGTACTGAAGTCATTCAAAGCAAGGGCCTACACTTCCTACTAATGTCTAACAGCCGTAACCCTCCAAAAGTGCAGTTGTAATCTTCTTTTGTGCTACTGTTCTCTAATTTTGATCACTGTGTTTTCCACAAAATAAAGGTCTTTGTTGAAATGCCTTGGATATTTTGTTAAATATGTTAGTAGAACAGTAGTATACCAAGTCTGCCAGATATTCTTCAAACGTTTTATGTATATATTTGCATTTTGCTACTGGGAAACTTTTTATTTTATGATATTTTATGACTGCAAGATTCATGTAACCTAACATTTAACCCTACATTTGCACCCTCAATCCCCTTATGCAATTCAGTGGAATTTGTGCTTATGCAGCCAGTGTCAAGGGTGTTTTGTGTGAGCACACTTGCTCAAGGTTACCAGTCTCCAGGTGGTCTGCAATGGCCCCAGGTGCTCTATTTAAAAACTGATTTTGACACACCTGAGAGCAACAGGTGTTGCTGGCGCAGTGGATAAGACACATGCCTTTGGTGTGAGAGACCCGGGTTCGAATCCACTGTGAGACACCAATGTGTCCCTGAGCAAGACACTTAACCCCTAGTTGCTCCAGAGGCGTGCGACCTCTGACATATATAGCAATTGTAAGTCGCTTTGGATAAAAGCGTCAGCTAAATTAATAAATGTAAATGTAACAGAATAACTGCTGAATCTAGTTCGAACAGGTCATGTTATTGAAATGTTGAAGTGACAAAGAATGTTCAAACTGATTTGCATTTACAACAACTGTGTCTCAAAGTTTTCCTTTCTCATAAGAGTATCAAGCACATTCATGATCCTTCTCCAACTGGAATGCAGAACTTAGTTGCAAAACAACAAACAACAACATATCAAACAGCACGGAGGGAGATTAAAGTTTAATGAGCATAAGTCCATGCAGTGATCAAAATATAGTAAGCCTGCTAAACTGTCTCTTTTAATATATAAACTTTACAACCAATATAAGCATGTCTGCTTAAACCCGTTATAAGACAAACTGGTTCTCCAGCTTGTCTCAGCCAATAGGCTACCATATCAGGTATCTGCTGTTCTGAGATTACAATACAAACAAGCAAATAACAACTATTTTATTGGATATTATAGGCCTAGGCTATTTGTAGGCTTATATGTCTAACTCTCAATTTTATATGTATCATTTAGCTATCCTACTATAACAGTTCATGCTGTAAAATGTAGTTTTAAAGGCAGCTGGTGACAGTGACACCACGTCCTCCCTCTAAATCAATATAAATGTCATGTTTAAACAGGAAGTTTAACGTTTGTTTGAGTTCTGCTCATGGTATTATAAGGAAGGTCGATACAGTCTGTCCCTATTGGTAACTGCAGACTCGTTATTACGCATGCCCGTGTCACCGAGGCGCTGTTTGGGCGTGGCAGTGTACCTGCTTTGCTCGGTGGCGCATCTCAGGTATCGTGTTTTCCTCCACTGTGGTTCTGTAGTGCTACATATCACGGGGTTGGTACCGACGCAGAAAGTGTATTCTGGCATATTCAAATGAACCGAGGCGAAGTCCGAAAGAAATATGTTAACCTCGTAGTTTATTCTGATACAAAATGTTTTGTTTTTAAATGGCTTCATTTCGATAAGTTTTAATCCGTCGTTTAAATAACAGTAGGTGAAACAATGAAAGACATACACCTGCCATCCGATTCATGTATCAATGGTAAGAGAGTTTGTTGTTGTTGTTGTTTTTCAACGACTGCCGTCAGTAAGAGACTATAACTTAACTTGCAATATGATTTTATTATGTGTTTTTTTATTGTGTGTTTTCGTGCTTTTGGTTGCTTATTTGTAATAGTTGCACGTTATAGTTTCGACTCTTCAGTGTGTTCTTCTTTGGAAAGGATATGAATGACTTCATGTCTTCAACATTTGATAACATATTTGTTTAAAGGACAAACATTCCTTATTGTATGATGTCAGCCTTTCAGTCAATGACAGATAATTGTTTATGCCTGTACTTTTGGTTCCATTGTTCCCTATAAAAACTCTATGTAAACTATCTTTAAAAGGTGATTCATAAACGTAGGTGCTTCAGAAATTAAATGATGGCCATGAATGATTATGATTATTATTAAAATGAGTTGTATATGCCTATACTAAGTTGTGTAGCTGTTGTCAGATCTTTTATTAACCTTAAAAATTTCAAACAATAATTCTGTAAAAAATAATTTAGGCTATATAACACTTATATATGTATTAAAATGTTGAATACATTTTAGTAACAAAAAAGTAACAAAATGGCAGCCTGTAGTGATGAGTTCATTGCCCTTTCTTGCCGTGCTGTCAGTGATGAAATGCTGCTGTGTTAGCAATGTTGATTTAGCTGTTTCATGTCTTTTTTAAAGTGATTTTTTATATTAAATATTTAATCTGAATAAGCTATTTTTTTTGCTGCCATAATTTGTTTTCTACAATTTTATTAGGCATTTAACCCTAAATAAATACTGTGGTAATGTAACCTATTGTTGTAACATGTTGTTCCTCTTTGTTCTTGTGATCAGGTTCAGTAATAAGGATCTTCTGTCCCACGTCCACCTCTGTTTGTGTGTTTGACACGGGTGTTGGCAACACGTCTTTTAGTGTAGACAACTCCTATAAAAACTCTACAGTCAACACAGCAGCTCTCACCATTAACAAATGGAGCAACTACAATTTCTGGATGGGCTTAACGCTGGCCGTGCTCTCAGCTTTTCTTATAGGAGGAAGCATTATCCTGAAGAAGAAGGCCTTGCTGCGTTTGGCCAGTACTGGGGAGACGAGAGCAGGTAAGGTCATTTACATCGGTATTTACATAATACAAAGACTTCAAAAGTGCCATTAAGTTCTGATGAAATAACCCTTATTAGATGTTTATATTTTAATATTCAGAATGTTGAGTGACTGATTTTGTTTATGAGGGTATTTGGATTTAACGCTTAATCATTTGACTTGACCGAATTACAATTGTGAAATTGGTTGAAACTTGAAACTGGTTCCTTCTTTGTTTGTGCTTCGCTAATAATGACAGAATCACCAACAGGCTCTGTTTTGTGTTCTTCAACAAACTGAATATGTGAAAATGCTTGTCTGTTTAGCTGAGGGAGGTCATGGGTACCTGAAGGACTGGCTGTGGTGGGGAGGCCTTTTGACAAGTAAGTGCTATGCAATGCATCTGTCAATCGTCTTTCTTTTGATGACTCCAACAGACTTTATCCTGTTGTTTTTCACAGTGGGTGGTGGTGAAGTGGCAAATTTCACAGCGTACATGTTTGCTGCAGCCACAGTGGTGACCCCTTTAGGAGCTCTCAGTGTTCTTATCAGGTAACAGCACCGCTCTTATTTACCCTCGCCAATGGTTTGCTCCACACAACGCTGTGTAAACTTTACAAGTCTTTGACTGAGAGGACCAGTACATTTTGAAATATTTATGACTGTAATGTTAAACATCCTGAATTGCAATACCTTTTACACAAATAAAGCAAATTTGGCTGAGCTATAGCTTCCTGAGACCCTGAGTCCTCAGAAGAGGACATGATATTTTAGTAAATTTCTCTGAGACTATACATGTCTTGTACAGAGCACATGCATGGCTTTTCAGAGATACCAAATATTTGAGGAGCGTCTAGCTGCAGCCCACAACATCCAGGGGGCGTGGTTGGATCCAGATCCAACTCCTCCCACCTTACATTTACCTAAACCTACCCATCTCCACCCCCTGATCCCTAAACCCACGCATCTCCACCCCTAAACCTACCCATATCCACCCCCTGATCCCTAAACCCACGCATCTCCACCCCTAACCCTACCAATCTCCACCCCCTAGATGTGGATCCAACCACGCCCCCTGGATCTTGTGGGCTGCAGTAAGCCCTACTTGAAATATTTGGAAGTTTCACCATGACCACTCTCTCTCCTTGGTCTTCAAGCATGGCTGACATTAATTGATAGTAATAAATTGTGACACTCTTGTGGAAATGTGATAATATTTAGTAATTATGATTTAAATCTGACTAAGTTTTAAGTGAAGTGAAGTGAAGTGAAGTGACATACTGCCAAGTCTGGTGACCCATACTCGGAATTCGTGCTCTGCATTTAACCCATCCAACGTGCACACACACAGCAGTGAACACACACACACCGTGAACACACACACACAGCAGTGAACACACACACACCGTGAACACACACTCGGAGCAGTTTGTATAAACTGTTTGTATAAATCAACATCTTAGGAAAATTTTATGGGGTTTAAAATCAAAATTTGACTTTCTGTTACGAAACAGGACGTATTTCATACATGTCCACTGTAATGTTAACAATGCTTGTTAATTATGCATTTTGGGAGACACAACAAATGCATAGGGAAAGAAATTATATTTCAGTATTCCTATGAAATGTTAGATATTATTATGAAAATCTTGACAGTTATTACTCCCATTATTACACATATTTTTTCATTAGATGTTGCCCCAAAACACATTAATATTCCAATTAGATATATTGTATATAATGGGAAAACCCTCTTATCATTCTATCTTTCATAACATAGTTGAGAATCATCTCTATACAAAGTTTGGTATAAAAATATGCATGTTCATTTGTGTATTTTTATTTATTTAATTATTTTGAAATGAGTCCTAGTGTCCTCTACCAAGGTCATAGCATAAAATATGAATAAAATATCATTTTTCAAAATTGTTATTTTTCTATTTTTTTTCTTATGCTCTAAACTATGTAATGACATGAAAAATACTCAATTCACAAATTTACTTTTTTTCCGGGTCTCAGGAGGATAGGGCCCAGGTTAGACCCCAAGTAATGCTACAGTATGTTGTACAGTACTGACACTTATGTGATTCTGGTGTTAAGAATATTAATTCTAATTTTTATACAGTTTAGGACCAAAATAATATAGTTTGATATTTTCTTCAAATTATTGCTTTTATTTATGTAGTTGTGTACACTGTTTGTGTAGTTTGTAAACTAAATTCTCTTATCCTCACAAAGGCTGCATTTACTTGATAAATTTAAAATACAATTTATTCCTGTAATGGCAAAGGCAAATTTTCAGCAGCCATTGTTCAGTCTTCAGTGTCACATGATCCGTCACATATCATTCGAATATGCTCAATTTGGTGCTCATGAAAGATTTTTCTTATTATCAGTGTTGAAAACAGTTGTTTTGCTTAATATTTTAGTCAAAATCATTAGATCAAAGTTCAAAATAACAGCATTTATTTAAAATAGAAAGCTTTTGTAACATCGTAAATATCTTTACTGTCACTTTTGATCTATTAAATATATCCTTGAAATTAAAAGTATTATTTTCTTAAAACAAAATTTTTTACTGACCCCAAACTTACTGTCCTTCCCCCAGCCTCTCAAATGCCTCCCCCAAACATACAAAAAAAAACAACAACACACATTTAATGGTTAATACACCCTCAGCAGAGGCTGAAGTTATGTCTTGCAATGTCATTTTGACACATACTAGATATTCAAAGAATATGTCAATTGATAATTTCAATAACAAGCAGTCAATTCATCATGATATGATTATTATAAACATATACCAAGAATATCTCACGCACTGATTCTCCACCTTTATCTGCCAAAGTCACGAGATTATAACTGAATCCCTCGCATGTCCATTTCTCAGTATGAGTGCATTGATTCTGTTTATGGCCTTTTGTGTTTCTTTCTAGTGTTTTCATTAGAAGTAAATGGAAAGGCACTAATGTTAATGTTTATTTACTCTCTTCAGTGCAGTTCTGTCCTCCCACTTGTTCGGAGAAACAATGAATCTGCTAGGAAAACTTGGCTGCATGCTCAGCGTACTGGGAAGCACTATAATGGTGATACATGCACCTGAAGAGGAAGAGGTGACGACGCTTACAGAAATGACACAGAAACTGCTGGATCCTGGTTAGTGTTTATATATACCGTTAGTTATAGAACCGAAAACATGTTGTAATGGATAACAACAGCCTTTTCTGCTTCTCCTGAAGGTTTTCTGGTGTTTGCCAGCATCCTGCTGGTCACTTGTATGGTCCTGATCTTCTACGTCTCTCCTCGCTTCGGTCAAACCAACATATTAGTCTACATCAGCATCTGCTCTCTGCTCGGATCGTTCACCGTGTCCTCGGTCAAGGGCCTTGGCATTGCGATCCGCACCATGTTCTCTGACCTTTCAGTAGTCCGTCACCCTCTCACTTGGATTCTTTTGCTGACCCTAATTGGATCCATCATCATCCAGGTTAACTATCTGAATAAGTCACTGGATACCTTCAATACGCTCTTGGTGTACCCCATCTACTACGTCTTCTTCACCACTGTAGTCCTGAGCACCTCCGTGATTCTCTTTAAAGAATGGGGAGCCATGTCAGGAGTGGATGTGGTGGGAACCATCGGGGGGTTCTTTGTGATTGTGATCGGGGTGAGCATGTTACACTTCTTCAAAGACTTGAACGTGAGTTTTGAAGATCTAAGAAGCAACCTTTGTCAGCCAGAGAGCCCATCAAAGAGGGAGGACAAGCACATCCTCATAGAGAACATAGAGAGCCTGCCGCCCATGAGAGAGGAAGGGCCCAGAGTCTTCATCATCAGCTGAGATTGTATCAAATCTCAGCTAGTTTGAATATACAGTTTACTAATATCCTCACTCTTAAACTTAATTGTTGATTTCTCTGCTGAAGGCTGTTGTACAATGACGCAGTGATTTGGATTGGCTGCTGCGGGGTATGGTGATGATGCAGATATTTTTTTGAAAATATTATTTGGCTGTTACTCAAGATTTGAACTTTTAGCAACGTCAGAAATATTTGAAGATTGAAAAAGCATTAAACAGAACATGACGCAGCAAAACTTCAAATCTTGCTGCTGAGAACTGCCAGTGAAGCATATAATATACAAAATGTTTTTTTTTCCTCTTGGATGGAATTGCGTGAGTGATTTTGAAATAGACCAGTCAATCTAAAATATTTACATTAATTTTGAATGAATTTTTGAAAGATTATTTTTTCATATTTAACAGGAAATGTATTGTTGTTGTTTTTCATATACTATCAGACAATTTACAGACATCCCCACCCTCTGTACCCCTCCCCTCCCCCCCAATTTAAGAGAATATATAATGCTTACAATACATTAATTATATTATATTAAAGTCTGTTCATTTGTGTAAGCCGTGTAACGTCACAGATTTTTGGCAAATCAGAAGACAAGTGGTCATATGAAACGCATGAAAGTACCGGTAAGGTGTCTTGCCTGACCACTTGTGAACAGATCACCTAAACAGGCTTTTTTATTTATTTATTTTTTTCACTTAATTTGCAGGATATTGTGAATCCTTTGCAGGCATTAGGAAGCTGCTATCCATATGTGAGAGACTGAAAAAACCCCAGCTAAAACCAGCCTAGGCCGGTTGGCTGGTCTTAGCTGGTTGTTCCAGCTGGTCTCCCAGCCTGACCAGCTAAGACCAGCCTGGCCAGCTGGGAAAGTGGCCAAAACCCCTCTAAAACCAGCCCGCTGACCAGCTATGACCAGTTAAGACCAGACTGGACGACCAGCTAAAACCAGCCAATCAGCTTATGGTGGTTTTAGCTGGGGTTTTTTCAGCAGGGTGGGATGCCTGAATTTACCAGATTGCTGATTCATACATAATGCTTATTAACCAAACAAGATTCATGATTAAATTTGAATCTGTGCTGTCAGGATTCCACAGAAAGTTCAGTCCCAGTCCTCGTGTGAGGGTTTATTTAATGTTTTATCTATTGCTTTCAGTTGCTTCTACCATAAAGCAGTAGGTCTATCACATTCAGCGACTGATTTTCCATTACATTTACGCAGATTTGAAAAACAAGCAATCTCAGAATTGAGGGTTATTTGAGTCTGTGTGGCCAGATAAGTGTTCCTGTAAACCCGACCAAACGTCACGACAGACAAAACTGTATTTACCTTTTAAATCACTGACCAGAAGAGCTCTGGGTCAATCGACTCTGTCAATAGCACTTGTAGCCTGTGTGACAGTTGGCGTCTGTTTCTCTGAAGCTACATTTGGTTTCATCAGAAAAGATCAAAGTCTGTAGGGCAGTGATTTTTATGTATTATTATTATTATTTAAGACCTCTCTGCCCAATGATCACTGTAAAATTGTATTTAACATTACAATAGCATTTCTTTTAGATAACCGAGTAAAATGCATAAAAGTAGCCTACATTTGCATGACAGAATTTAAAGAGTTTATTCAAAGTGTTATATATTTAAAGTTAAAGAATGTTTTAAACATGTGTTTCGAAGTAGGCCTAATCTATACAGGATTTTTCAAGGTGTGCTCTAATATTTATTCAGATGTCCTACCTGAAATCTCCCATAGTTCATTGCAAGAACAGCAGCCTATAGTTCAAAATTGTCTTTTTCAGTTGCACCAGCAGATGTCACACTAAACACACCGGTCAGACCCACATTCCCCAGGCACACAGGTCTCAAAACTGCTTCAACAACCTAATACAAATATCTGAGCTTTGCATAGGTGTGCCTGAAAGAGCTGTAATAAAAAGGGACTTAAATCATAAATGTTTAGAACACATTCAGAACTTTTGAATCAATTCACAAATACAATTAAACACTTGAAACAACTATATGTAGTTTCAAAAACATTTTTATGTTGTCAAACTTGAAATATACACTCACCGGCCACTTTATTAGGTACACCTGTTCAATTGCTTGGTAACACAAATTGCTAATCAGCCAATACCATGGCAGCAACTCAATGCATTTAGGCATCTAGATGTGGTGAAGACGACTTGCTGAAGTTCAAAAAGAGCATCAGAACGGGGACGAAAGGGGATTTAAGTAACTTTGAATGTGGAATGATTGTTGGTGCCAGACGGGCTGGTCTGAGTATTTCAAAAACTGCTTATCTACTGGGATTTTCATGCACCACCATCTCTAGGGTTCACAGAGAATGGTCCGAAAAAGAGAAAATAAACAGTGAGCGGCAGTTGTGTGGATGAAAATGCCTTGTTGATGTCAGAGGTCAGAGGAGAATGGGCAGACTGGTTAGAGATGATAGAAAGGCAACAGTAGCTCAAATAACCACTCATTACAACCAAGGTATGCAGAACACCATCTCTGAACGCACAACACGTCGAACCCTGAAGCAGATGGGCTACAGCAGCAGAAGACCACACAGAGTGCAGCTCCTTTCAGCCAAGAACAGGAAACAGGCTACAATTCGCACAGGCTCACCAAAATTGGACCATAGAAGATTGGAAAAACGTTGCCTGGTCTGATGAGTCTCATTCAGATGGTA
Source organism: Barbus barbus (assembly GCF_936440315.1). Taxonomy (NCBI): domain Eukaryota; kingdom Metazoa; phylum Chordata; class Actinopteri; order Cypriniformes; family Cyprinidae; genus Barbus; species Barbus barbus. The sequence goes on from NC_136721.1 coordinate 11,915,894, forward strand.
GGGTCAGAATTTGGCGTAAAGAACATGAAAGCATGGATCCATTCTGCCTTGTCTCAACGGTCCAGGTTGCTGGTGGTGGTGTAATGGTGTGGGGGATATTTTCTATTTTCTATATCCAAGTGAGCATCGTTTAAACGCCACAGCCTACCTGAGTATTGTTGCTGACCATGTCCACTTTATGACTACAGTGTACCCATCTTCTGATGGCTACTTCCAGCAGAAGTGAGTTTTGAAGATGCACCGTATAATGCACCGTTACAAAGCTCAAATCGTCTCAGACTGGTTTCTTGAACATGACAATGAGTTCACTTCACTCAAATGGCCTCCACACCAGATCTCAATCCAATAGAGCACCTTTGGGATGTGATGGAATGGGAGATTCGCATCATGGATGTGCAGCCTACAAATCTGCAGCAACTGCGTGATGCTATCATGTCAACATGGACCAAAATCTCTGCGGAATGTTTCCGACACTTTGTTGAATCTATGCCACGAAGAATAAAGGCAGTTCTGAAGGCAAAAGGGGGTCCAACCCGGTGCTAGCAAGGTGTACCTAATAAAGTGGCCAGTGAATGTGTATATATATATTAAAAAAATCTCAAACGCACTTAAGGGAAGTGGTGTGTGGCCAAGTATGGTGACCCATACTCAGAATTTGTGCTCTGCATTTAACCCATCCAAGTGTACACACAGTAGTGAACATACACCCAGAGCAGTGGGCATTGCTGCGGTGCCCGGGGAGTTCGGTGCCTTGCTCAAGGGTCTCACCTCAGTCGTGGTATTGAGGGTGGAGAAAGTGTTGGTTATTCACTCCCCCCACCTACAATCCCTGCCGGACCCAAGACTCGAACGCACAACCTTCAGGTTACAAGTCCAACTTTCTATCCATTAGGCCAAGACTGCCCACGAATGCCATTTTAATATAATTTTATATTATACAAGAATATTAGAATGATTTCATAAGCATCAAGATGAGTGATGGCTGCCGAAAATTCAGCTTTGATATCACAGGAATAAATAGCATTTTAAAATATATTCAAATAGAAAATGGTTATTTTAAATTGTAATAATATTTCACAATGTTTTTAATGTTTTTTTTTTTTTCAAATAAATGCATGCATATTTGGTGATCACAAGATACTTACTCCTTTCAAAAAGATTAAAGAATCTTAATTATTGCAAAAGTTTGACCCATAATATTAAATGACCTATGATGACAGAATATTTGTTGTTGTTAAATTATTGTGACACTTTATGATTTTCAAACTTTAGTGGAAAGCCATAAGGTGTCATAAATCATTGTGACACCTGTTGGTTACAAGAAATCGGGGAAAAAACTGAATTTGTTTGTTTTGATTTAGCATCATTTGTAAATGCCACTTGGTTTGGTATTTTATACCCAAGACATTCAAGTGTAACTAAAGCAGACTTTTTGGGGCCACTCTATACGATTTTGAGCAAAATGTTAAGAGAAATCGCATGGCCAGCAAACATGATTTTTGTTATGGATTGAGTGCTAGGTTGTCCCATATCCCAACTGAAAGCTGACCAAACACAACAGTTTTCTGTAAGCCATTCCTCTCTGCTGTGACAGTATGAGTGAAGTCATTTGATCCAGCTGCAGGACACTGGCCATTTCATTTATTAGGGACAGCAGTATGACTGTGAGTTTAAATGGCCTCTATTGTTCTGATGTGCTCCCCACTCTCTCACACACACACAGACACACACACACACAGACACACACACAGATCCACTCACAGTTGATGCGACTCTTATCACTACATGCATGGAGCGTTTTGCTGGATTGTGGAATACAGGGAGATGGACACAAAAAGTTTAAGTGAAAGATACAGTCGTTATTCCTGGTTGTAACACTCCCACAGATCTATTCATCATCAGCCAATCAGTGTTCAGCAAACAGGTACTGTGACAGATACCACACCTATGACAGGCACCAGCACGTGGAGGAACGGACAAGAAGGTGGAGAATAGATACGAAGTGTGAATACTGGTGTAAGGACGACTGTCGTCAAGGAGAAAAAAAGACAGGGACTGGTTCAAGATTTTGAATGCAATTCATGTGGATTCTTTTGGAAAGGGCACAGAAAGTTTAGATCAGGAGGATGGACACATGGCTGAATGAAGTCCAGAAGCATCCGGCCCTATATGTCTTGTGCTGTTCTGTAATCTTCAGGATCCTTCACAGGTTCCTGCAGACTGTGCCCAGTCCCGGGACGGTGGAAACAGACCCCTGGAGGACGTGGAAATGGAGGAATCTCTCAGTGTCACTCGTCCACTCACTGCTGACAGGCATCTGGGCCGTAGCCTGGTGAGTTGTTGTTTTTCAGTCATTTTTTCAGTGATTTGATTTACATTAAGAACATGAAATCACTTTTTAACATTAAAATATTATTATAATCTAAATTCATTTGTAAATTATAATTTTAATTGAGAGACAAAGTAAGATAATAAAACTTGTTTCAGAGAATATATTTTGAATCACTTTTTTTGTTGTTGTTTTAGCTATTTTTTTGTGAACATGAAAAAAAATATATTGTAAGATTTATGCTTAAACCAAAACAAAAATGGATTTTTAACATTCTTCACAAGATGTTCTAATATTTTATACAATTTCGAATGATACATTTTATAATTTTATAATACTAATTTTATTATACAACAATTTTATTTTATTTTATTATACAATTTTGAATTACAATAAAAGACAATTTTAGCAATTGTCTTATTCAATATTTCTCTTGTAAGAATATTTAAACATCCTTAAAATAAGATAAACATATTAGCTTTTCTAAAAATGTCTAATAAAATGTCCTAAAAGATTGATATTTTACGAGTTTAAATCTTTCAACAATATTTGGTACAAGCCAAAATCTTGAATAAGACACTTCAGTATCTCGAGTACATAGACTCAAAGTATTTTTGTGTTCATATCTTGTGTTTAGTTAGACGTTGCTATAGTTTGTACTAGCAGTGTCTACAAATAAACACAAGTTATTGAATGTTCATGAACTGCATTTAACTTTCAGTTACATATCTCTCAGTTTAGAAACAGGAACAACCTGCTAGACGGGCATGAATGAGAGCATGAAAGTGCAACTCACTAAAAATAAATTGCACCATTATAATTGTCACAGTATGAATCACTTCATCCCTCAAACCAAGCAAGAGTTTCAATTATTGTGGGTGTTTTGTGACCGTCAGTGGACTTTTCCACTCTCTTTTGAGAGTATTAAGCACAGTATTATTTCGATCTTCTGGTTGATATGATCAACAGTCTGCATGAATCTGTGTCCCGACAGCGTCATACAGCATCCTGTGATGGTGCATGAAATCCACTCCACCTACACCCCATCAGCATACATGCTAGTCATCGTCTCATCTGGTCAGTAAACACATGCAACACTTAACCAAGACCCTTGACACATGTAGGAAGTTTGCAAATTATGTAACTCGTGTCTTACTTATCTGATGCTCATGTTCTCCTGCACATCTGGCTGTGTAGGAGCCCCTGTCCTGCCTCTGTGTAACCCTGATCTCCTGATAAGAGTTTAAGCTTCTTTGTGACTCAGGTCTTTGGAATGTTGTTGAAGAAAAGAACTAGCATCTTAAGCTATGTTTCTCTCACAGTCTTTAAATAGTTAAAGCTGGAGTTGTTTAACATAAGCTACCATACCTTGCTTTTACATTTACAAGCATATTATTTATGTTGATGAGAGAGGCATCTGCATAATTTAACAGCATGAGGACTGTCAGCATGAATCCAAAAGATATATGTATAAGGTGTTGTCCAGTCAAAAGATTTCAGCATTCATCTCCTTTAACAGGGTACTTCATTCAGGATGCTGCTGACATTATCTTTAGTGGGTACACGAAAGCATCTTGGGAGTTTTTACTTCACCATGTTATGGTAAGTCAATACAGTGTTTATCACACAAGGTCATGAAAAAGGCTTTAAAAGGTTAGGTAAAGCCATAAAATCTCTATTAGTCAGACCTGGATAATGTCATAGCTTTTTCCCGATGAAAAACATGAGATTCAGGACAAAGTTCTTGAGCGATAAAGTTACTGGTTTTGAACACAACATAGATTCACAAGTTCACACTTACAGATTATGCGTATTTGGCATGCTGTCCGAGGGGAGGGCTCCGACCTCAGAACTTTGGCCCGAACCCAGAGTACCCCCCTATAGGTTAGAACAGGAATAATAAGTGTGGAGAAGGGGTGGTGGAGGGATGCTGGAAAACTGTCAAGGAACAGAGGTGAGTCTGCTGTGTATATACACACCTCTTGTTAACTGGGTTGATTACTGATTGTGCTCCTCTCGTGTTAATTAGGTTAATAATCTGAATTTGCTCTTCCCGAACTTTGTTAACTTAATCCTGAAGTGAGGTGTGTGCACTGTCACAGTGATTGATGGCACATTATTCCCACTATACTTGAGGAAAATTTACCTTTTGTAGTTTTTTTTTTTTTTTTTTTTTTTTTTTATTATTCCTTGTTTGGCAAGGGCCAAACCTGAAAAAAGCCATGCAATTCTAGTAGGATAAGACAATGTGCAATAATGACAAACAATCCTGTCAGAAAGACATATACACAAAGTATAGTATAATAAATATACTTTTTTTCCCAACAATGTTACTAACTGCATCCTCACAGTCCATTAAAAGAATGCATTCTTAAAATAATCAATCGTACTGTGATATATGGCGATAACTATTAGTTAGTTGTTGTCACAGGATAGTTTACCCAAAACTGAAAATTGTCATAATTACTCACCCTCATGTCTTTCCAAACCAGTAAGACCTTCGATCAGCTTCAGAACACAAATTTAGATGTTTTTGATGAAAGCCGAGAGCTTTCTGACCTGCATAGACAGCAACACAACTGACATATTCAGGGCACAGAAAGGTAGTAAGGACATTGTTAAAATGTCTAACTCTGAAGAGAAGAAATTGTTGGAATAAAGTAATTTTTGTTTTCTTTGTGCACAAAATGCATTCTCATAGCTTCATAACATTATGGATGAACCACTGACGTCGCATGGACTATTTTAACGATGTCCTTACTACCTTTTTTGGGTCTTGAACATGTCAGTTACGTTGCTGTCTGTGCAGGTCAGAAAGCATCCCTTTAACTGTAAATCTGTTCTGTTTTCCTGTAGGTTATCTGGTGTTTCCTGTATGCTGTGTTCACACATCAGTATGTGGCAGGTGCAGTGGTGGCTTTATTTGTGGAGGTGAACAGTGTGTTTCTACACACCCGTTTATTGCTCAAACTGGCTAAGGTGGCCCAGAACACTTTCATCTACACCGTCAACAAACTGTTCAATGTGGTGACCTACGTGACCTTCCGGCTTGGAGCACAGTTTTACCTCACCTGGTACCTCATACACCACTACTCATCGTTGGATCATGCCCTCTACTTCCTGATAACCATGATGCTCATGAATATCATGATTCTCATCTATTTCTACCGCCTCCTCCGAACCGACTTCTTCAGCAAGGGGCGTTCTCACAATAGTGGTCGTAAATTTGCTGAGGACTAAACCAATAGAGGCTGATGTATATCGACCCTAAACCAAAGACTGCTTTCAAGTGACTGTTAACACAACATTTATCCATAGAAAGCCTGTACTGAATGAGCAAACCTCACCAGAGTCTGATGTGAATCAGAGACATTTAAGGTTGTCATTTGTTAGAATAAAACTTAAAATCTATATAAAAAAAATAAACTCAACAAGGGTCAAGTAGCCAAGATGAGTTTTACACAGCAAAAAGTGATTTTCTTTCTCAGTATCTTGTTTTCCAGTACAAAAATCTAAACATTCTTACATCAAGAAACATTTACTTGCAAAAACATGACCTTACATTTTAAAGGATTAGTTCACCCAAAAATTTAAATGTGCTAAATATTTACTCACCTTCTGGTTAACCAAGATGTAGGTGAGTTTGCTTCTTCATTCAGATTTGGAGAAATTTAGCATTCACTTTCATGGATCCTTTGCAGTGAATGGGTGCCGTCAGATGGGCAAAATGAGAGAATACAGCTGATAAAAACATCACAATATTCCACCAGTAATCCACACAACTCCAGTCCAGTCTAATTAACGTCTTGTGAAGCAAAAACGCTGTGTTTGTAAGAAACAAATCCATAAAGGCATTTTTACTTTGAACTGTCCCTTCTGGCCAAAACATGAGTCCTCTATCCATAATAACGCTTCCTCCAGTTGAAAAAATATATTCTCCGTTGTCCTCTCACATCAAAATCCACAGACATATTTGTTCAGGACTGTTTTCGCTTGTAAACGGTGTTAGATCTGTGCATTTTTCCATTAACTATTCCTTTAAATATTCTGTTAAATTTTTTTTTTTTTTATCAAATTTAACTAGCGTAAAAACTGAAAAATATATATAACTTGTGAAATTTTGCTTTTCAGGTAAATTAATATTGATTTAAATTTTAGTCATTAAAACTGGAAAACAATATAAAACAATACTAAGCCAATAACTTTCAAAGCAGGGGTGATGTTTAACCTATAGGAGGCAGTGAAGTAAACTGACATCTTGGCACCATTTGTGATGTAAAACCATGTAAATTACTTGAATTAGATACAATTTATTATATGAAGCATTTTCCCAAAAATGGTGACTACATGTAAAGAGTGTCAGATTATGCTAATAAGTAATTCTATCAAGCTTTGCACCCAAATGCAGAAACTACATCAGCCTCATACATTTCTGCTGAGGGAGTACTGGTAAACAGACATACAACCTTCAATGACAATTATCAAGTACCTGTCTGAATAAATGTGTTAGATGTGATGCTGCCTCGGCAACACATATACCTCAGTAAGGCAACACTTCATTAATTCCCTGAAAACACAGTGGTAGGAACAATATTTAGTTCACTTTAAGGATGTACATTAAGAGTTTTTTTTAATAAAAGGTTAACACATAAAAAGGTGAATATTGCTTTATTAAGACAGAACATTCTTTCCTGGCCTGTTTTGATTATCTTCAATATAATGCAAAAAATGTCCAACAATACAAGACTTTGTAATCGGGACAGTGAATTAAGTTTGCATTTTAAATGTAATTCAGAAGTCTTCAACCTTTTTCAACCCTTGGTGGAGAGAGCAGGGACACCCTGCAGAAAACTGCTTTAAGTCTAACCTATAATGTATATTTATTGTTGTAATATTTATTTTTACGGTGTTCATACAGAGACTGATAAAATATAACATTTAGCAACTTTAAGTTTGGCTGACATTAACTTTATACTGCATTTTATTTAGCATATTTCAGTTTGTGATGTGAAAAAAAAAAAAAAAAAAACTGGGCTAGTTTTCATTGCTCCCATAACAAATCAACCCGAAAAAAAAAAAAAAAAAAAAGAAAAATGCTTCCATGCACTCGATATGCTGTACCAGAAATTCATAACCTAATGAACAAAGAATAAATTAATGAAATCAAGTCATAAATCGTTGGTCATTAACACAAAAACTTAAATCCTTAGGTTTAATTACAATAATTTAATTTAATTACAATACACATCTGCTGTGATTAAATTTTGAATATTAATTTGCTGATGCTCTGATTTACTTTTATAGTTTCAGTATAATTTTGGGCAACACTTTTGGGCATGGAGAAAAAAAGCTTAACCAAACTCCTATTCTCAAACCTTATTTTAAACTCCGGAAATGTAAACAAATAAAGCCACATGAACAAAAATTGTTTTTACAAACATTTATTCTTCTGTACATCTGACCAAGAGCACTTTAGATGATGCCGATCTGCAAGAAAAAAAAAAAGAGATGACAATCAGCACGGGTCAAAGCACAAATGTTTTGCAAAAGAAAGAAAATACAAAGCATCTCTGGTTCTTTTGAATGCATCGTTCAGGCAGAAGCTTAGTTTACATTTGCAGAGGTTGAAAGTTCCCTCAGCTTCCAATCTAGCTTCATGAAACGAACATGTTCTAATGTTTAATACATGTATGGACATGAACATTTGGTTCCTCAAATCCAGTCCTGGAGTGCCACTGCTCTGCAGAGTTTAGCTCCAACCCTGATCAAACTCGCTTATGTGATTTTCTAGGGATCCTGAAGACCTTGATGAGCTTGCTCAGGTGTGTTTGATTAGGGTTGGAGCTAAACTCGACGTCCCTGATTTACATTCACTAATTTACCTTGTTTGCAACATCCAAGGCATCGTAATCTGGTGCAAGACGAACGTATGCCTTCTTTTCGCCATCAGGCCTGCAGGGAGCAATAAATATAGCATTAAGAATGCATCACAAATCTGACAATGCCTTTCTTCTGTATCAGTGGTTCCTTTGAGAACATTGCATTTCAGAATAATGATTATTTTATTGTAATTCAACCATATCTGAAGACCCCCCCAGATATTTCTATTGAAATCGACAACTACTTGTTTTTAAACTTTAACAAGCTGCAAGAACTTCAATTAAAAACTACTATTATTACTTTGTTTAAAATACTATACTGTATAAGAGATACACTTGTATACATCTTGATTGTTTTTAAACATTTTGATTTAGATTTTTAAAAATATATTAATATAATCATCTAAAGGCTTTTAGAGAACCAATACTTTAAAAGTCTTGATGAATAAACCAAGTTCTACCTGATCAGTGTGTTGACTTTAGCCACATCGATGTCGTACAGTTTCTTGACAGCGTGTTTAATCTGATGCTTGTTAGCCTTGACATCAACAATGAACACCAGAGTGTTGTTGTCCTCAATCTTCTTCATGGCTGACTCAGTGGTCAGAGGGAACTTGATGATGGCATAATGGTCCAGCCTGACAGAGCCAGAGAGATATAGATTTTCAATTCAGGCATGTTCTGTAAAAACTAGACTTATATTTATGCTTTAGCCTCAACCATTTCTTAATGGTGAAATGATGCATCAGTGTTTAAAAACAAATTGTAATCATATAATTTCATGCTTTGATCGCAATTCCCATCATTTGCATCCTAAAAGGAAAATTTCTGATTTCAAGACTACCTGACATTTGTAAACCATAACTCAACACAAGTAATAAATGCACTCTCGGTTTTAGAGTTCATAAAGTACAAAAGAGTCTCACTTGTTTCTGCGTGGAGCGCTCTTCCTAGGGTACTTGGGCTGCCTCCTCAGACGCAGGGTCTTGGGCCGGCGGAAGGTTGGTGTGGTCCTGATCTTCTTCTTCCTATGGCTGTGGACACCCTTCAGCACAGCCTTCTTGGCTTTAAGAGCCTTGGACTTGGCCTCAGTCTTAGCCGGTACAGCTGTTGAAAAATTATGACCATGCAACATTAACAAATGTCTATGAGAGACACAATGAATGAGTATAAAGTTGTGGGTTTTCACGTCGCTAATAAGCATTTAACTGCGTTATAATAAAATCGAGACTTTCACAGGTACGTCATTTGCACATAGATATTACCGTGTTTACATTCAGGCAGCAGCTATTAAATGCACACATTTTCACACAAATGTGTTAAAATCTCTAAAACAATACTGTTTAAGGGCTAATTTAAAGACTCTTTTCTTCGCTCAACTGACTGGTAATCAATGAGAAATGGATGGATATGGCTAGCCACGTGTGTGTGACTGGCTAACAACGACAAGCTAATGAGTTGACAATTACTTATATTTTACTCCGTACAATCCACATAGAATGTAAACAACCAGCTTATGACAACTGGCTAATAGATATAACACTTAGACAGTCTGATATAACGAGACTGCAAGGGCATGCAGCTCAATTATATTAGCTTGCTAGCCGTGGTTGTGACTAAGGACGTGTCGCTCCGGCACTTCTTGCATTAAAAACAATGTTATTTCACTCCAGACGCTTAATTAAACAGCTAGAGACAAACATACCTATATCAACTACATTTAAGCGAAAACGTAGTTGTATATAATCACAATAAACTTTATTTTTAAACCATAAAATCTATAAACCTAACGAACCTTCCTTCTTCGCCTTCGGGGCCATGTTGGGAAAGGAAGAACGAGACGGGTTTCCTTCAGTATATCGCAGGGGTTCGCGTTAACACACGAAGTCATCGCGAGAACACCGCTAGGCATTGTGGGTTATGTAGTTCTCTTGCGTGCTGTAAATATCGAGGGCAGCCACTGGAGACCGGCTTATGTTGAGCACAGTCACGCAGTGAGAGCAAAAAGTTACTTTTACACGATTACTTCAAAAATGTGTCGATTAAACAAAGTTACTTTCAAGTCTAAAACAGGCTCCTTGTAGAATGTAAAAAAGCCTTCTGCCTTTTAAGGTAAGTTGTAGGCTATTTATTTCATTTTCAAACAAAAGAAAAAATTCATTTGTATTACTTTTTAAATATCGCTTTGACATCAGATTGTATTATATAGCAGCATGTTGATTTGTCATTAATGTGACTGTTACTTAATTTTATGTATTTTTATTATTGTTATTTTATTAATCCAGCGGACAGAATGGTTGTATTGGTGTGGTCTTATTAAAGCTCTCACATGATGAGCTCTCTACCCCCTGTGAAAGGAGACAGGATCATCTGTGAACTCCCTTTGGTAACACATTTATATATATATATATATATATATATATATATATATATATTTAATTAGTTATTAGTTTTGTCCACTCCCTAGCTGTTTTGTTCCTCAAAACTCATTCATTTTAGAGGATTATTGTATTTAATCACCAACTGAGCGTTATAAACCGGACTCGACTGGAACAGATTATTATGTAAAAGCTACCTTTTTGTTTTTTTGTGTAATTTTTTAAAGTCTAACCTAACAAATTTCTTTTGGGCTATAATTCAGTATTTTACAAGGGACGCTGCAGTGCACACCAAAGATGGCTTCAATATTACTGTTAAAGAGGCATGTCAAGGACAGAACTCAGGGTATGTTACTCTTTTTCTCTCTTTAACACGCATATACAAACATTTGTTTTGCTATTATAGTGGGGACTTTCCATTCAAATCTATTGTTTTGAAATTTTCAGTGTTTTTATGGAGACCTCTGGCTGGTCCCAACAGTGCAGGCAAAATTTCATAAACAAAGCCAGAGTGGTTTTGATGGTATATATTACAGATGTGTAATGCACTCTGAATTAACTTTTTTTTATTGTAAACCTACTTTTCCAGATTGAATGTAGCCAAGGTCATTGTTGTTGGTGATGTAGGAGTTGGAAAGACCTGTTTAATAAACAGGTAAGAGTCAGTAATATTAATTTACTTATTCTCACTTCAGATCTCATTCAGATCCCCAATTTTAACACACATCCCAACCATATCTGGAAAAAAAAGAAAAAAAAAAGCTTGAATGATTACATTTGTTAATATTTCTGTCCTCGAGATTCTGCAAAGACACATTTGACAAGACGTACAAGGCGACTATTGGAGTGGATTTTGAGATGGAGAGATTTGAGGTCCTCGGGGTGCCCTTCAGTTTGCAGTTGTGAGTTTTGTGTATTATTTTAACAGTCATTCATATGGTTGCACATCCTTCGATCACAGATCTCTCTCTCTCTGCAGGTGGGACACAGCAGGTCAGGAAAGATTCAGATGTGTTGCATCCACATACTACAGAGGAGCTCAAGGTAATAAAACAGACTATATTAAGCATACTCTTGCTGTGTATCGTGTAAAATCAATGTATCTTTTGTTTTCCAGCCATCATTGTTGTCTTTGACCTGAGCAATTATAACTCTTTGGATCATGCAAGGTACAGTATGACCCCTTATTTGGTTTCAAACACTGTTTGAATAGTCATGAATCATGTCTGTCTCTGTTTATTCAGAGAGTGGCTTGAAGATGCCATGAGAGACAATGACCCTTCTAGTGTTCTCCTCTTCCTCGTGGGAACCAAGAAGGATCTTAGTGTGAGTTATTTTCAGTTTATCTCTTCAAAGCCTTTAAAAATCCATTGCCACACTGCGACTTTAACATGATGTTGGCACATGAACATTTTCAATAATAAACAATGCATGAAATTACACTGACAATCCCCAGATGGTGTTTCCTTGAGATAACTTGTCTAGATGAATCTTTCTGTCCCATAGCACCCAGATCAGTTGGCCCAAATGGAGCAAGAGGCTGTTCGACTCTCTGAGGAGATCAGAGCAGAGTATTGGGCCGTGTCTGCACTGTCAGGTAGAGAAACATGTCTGTCTCAGAGACTTCTAACAGCAGCTGTTTTGAATGCCATCAAACCATTTTGTGTGTCTGATCTAATGTCAGAAATAATATCTAGATGTGTTTTTATAAATATTTTTTGTCAAATAAATTCACATAAAAAATTAAGTAAAAGAGTATTGTGAAATATAATATAGTCTAAGTGATATGGGTTACATACTTTTATTAATACTTTTATTCAGCAAGCATGCATTAAATTTATCAAAAGTGACAGTAAATACCTTTGTTACAAAATTGTTCTATTTAAAATTAATGTTGTTCTTTTGAACTTTCTATTCATCAAAGAATCCAGAAAATAAATTACAGTGTTTACCAACATATTAGGAACCAAAAACAGTTCAAAACAAGTTTTCAAAACTGATAATATTAAGAACCTTTATTATTAGAGCACCAATAATAATTGAGCACCAAATCAGCATATTAGAATGATTTACAAAGAATCATGTGACACTGAAGACTGATCAGCAGAGTAATGACTAATGAAAATTCAGTTTTGGCATCACAGGAATAAATTACAATTTATAATCGTTATTTTAAGTTGTAACAATATTTCACAATATTAACATTTTTATTGTAAATTTGATCAAATAAATGTAGCCTTGGTGAGCATGAGAGACTTCTTTCAGAAGCGCATAAAAATGTAATGATTCCAAACTTTTGACTGTAGTGTAAGTAACATATGACATGAGATCATATGTGTTTTTCTGTTGCCGTCTATAGGGGAAAGTGTGAGAGATTTCTTTCTACGGGTTGCATCACTTACATTTGAGGCCACTGTATTATCTGAGCTGGAGAGGAACAATTCTAGACAAGCTAGTGATATTGTCAGTAAGTTCTTTCATTACATCAAAATATGGCTAATTTTTGACATTTGTGACCCTGGACCAAAAAAACAGTCTTAAGTGTCAATTTTTCGAAAATTGAGATTTATACATTTATACATCATCTGAAAGCTGAATAAATAGGCTTTGCATAGCAATGCATATTACTAATCAAAAATGAAGTTTTGATATATTTACAGTAAGAAATTTACAAAATATCTTCATGGAACATGACCTTTACTTAATATCCTAATGAGTTTTGGCATAAAAGAAAAATAAATAATTTTCACCCATATAATGTATTTTTGGCTATTGCTACAAATCTACCACAGAGACTTGGTTTTGTGGTCCAGGGTCACATTTTATTTTCATGTTTTGCCCTGGAAATATTTCACCATGGTCATACAGAAAATAATATATGCATCTTTTCTTCACAGAAATCTCTAACAATTGTGATGGAAAATTTAAGAAGAGGCAATCCAGCTGCTGTCATTGAGTAAAAGTGTAACTTTCAAATGGCAGTAGAAGTGTTCCTGGAATCCAGACTTTGGCATGATGTCCCATAATGCCCTGACACATATTTTTGATTGGAAGAAAAAATGATAAAACAGAGGACTTGGCCAGTGAGATGAGAATCTCAACAAGAATTAATCTGGTTGTGAATTCATCTAGAAGTGTATTAATGAATCCATGATATATTTCATGTGTTTCCTAGTTATGAATTTGAAAGTGTTTTTCTTTATCATTGTTATATTACATGTTTATTTTGTGGATACACTGCAAATTGAGTTTCTCATGGACTATCAAATGACCAGAATCAAGTGAGTGACATTTTTTCCAAAAATATTTTTGTCCTAAGCAGTATTATAAAGAGGGTTAAATCTGTAAATCTGTCTATACATACTTGGTGTCATTTACTGGCATTTCAAGTCTATTACATAAAGCGATGCAAATCCCTGTAATTTGACGGTAATGAGTTCTGCCTTCTCATTTGATTTTTGTCTTAGCAAACAGCAGTGTTTATGAGCAGAATGCTTAAGAGGTCACATTAAATGCCCTCCTGGCTTTTCTGAGTGGATCTTTTGTAAATGTAGCCCTTGTTTTTCATTGCATCATGAGTTTCTCTGGCTAATATGATACATATGCCAGCACTCATGACCACAGGCTCTGCTGCCGTCTGCACCGACATGAGATTCCCACTGTGAGCTAAATGGAAGGATTGTTAAGATGTAAATGGAGGAGAAGTATCACTTATGCAAAAATTGCGAAGCTAAAATGAGCAGCTCAACAAATATCCCACTATAACAGAACTACACACATGGTCAGAATTGTTGATATCTTTGGTAAATATGATTAAAGAAGGCTGTGAAAATTAATCTGCATTGTTGATCCTTTTGATCTTTTATTTAAAAAATGTATCACAAAAATCTAATCTTTCACTGGAGAATAAGAATTTAAAATGGGGGGGGGGGGGGTATCATTATGAAATAAATGTTTTTCTCAAATACACATTGGCCACAATTAGCAGTACCCTTTTATTCAATACATTTTGAAACCTCCATTTGCCAGTTTAACAGCTCTGAGTTTTCTCCTATAATGCCTGATGAGGTTAGAGACCATTCCTTCATCCAGAATCTCTCCAGATCCTTCAGATTCACAGCTCCATGACGGTGCTTCTTTTCAGTTCACCTCACTCATTTTCTAGGGTTCAGGTCAGAGGACTGGAATGGCCATAGCAGAAGCTTGGTTTTGTGCCCAGCGACCCATTTTTGTGTTGTTTTTCAGGTTTGTTTTTGGATTATTGTACAGTTGGAACATGGCCCATTATAAGATTTCTAACAGAGTCAGTCACAGATTTTTTTATCTGTTGGTATTTGATAGAATCCATGATGCCATGTGTCTAAACAAGATGTCCAGGACCTCCAGCAGAAATATAGGCCCACAACATCAAAAATACAGCAGTATATTTCATTGTAGACATGGGGTACTTTTTATCCCTGTGTTCACCAAACCCATCTTGAGTGTTTCCTGCTAAAAAACTAATTTTTTAGTTTCATCTGACCATAGAAGCCAGTCCCATTTGAAGTTCCAGTCGTGTCTGATAACTGAATATGCTGGAGTTTGTTTTTGGATGAGCTAGGAGAATTTTTCTTGAAACCCTCCCGAACAACATGTGATGATGTAGGGGCTGTTTGACAATTTTTTAAAAAGGTTTTCTGACCCCGAGACTCAACTATTTTCTGCAATTCTCCAGCTGTGGTCCTTGGAGAGTCTTTAGCCTCTCAAACTCTTCTTCTCACCGTGCATTAGGACGATATAGACACACGTTCTCTTCCTGGCAGTTTCGTAACATTTTCTGTTGATTGGAAATTCTTAATTTTCACTGCTCTAGCTCTTTTCTTAAAGCCACTTCACTAATTTGTGAAGCTCAATTATCTTTTGCTGCACATCAGGAATATATTCTTTGGTTTTTCTCATTGTGATGGATGATTAAGCGAATTTGGACTTTGTTTTTCCTCCTGTTTATATTTCTGTGAAACAGGAAGCCATGGCTGGATAATTTCATGTTCATAATCACCCTGGAGTGCACACAATTGTGAATATGAATGGGAATATACTTCAGAGATATTTTACTCATAAGAATTTCTAGGGGTGCCAATAATTGTGTCCAACGTGTATTTGAGAAAAACATTTATTTCATAATGAGATTTTCCCCCATTTTCAATTGTTTTAGTTCAATGAAAGGTTAGATTTTTGAAATTTAAAAAAAATAAAAGATCAAAAGGATTAATAATGCAGGTTTATTTTCAGAGCCTTCTTTGATCATATTTACAAAGGGTACCAACAATTCTGACCACGTCTGTATATTGTGTGTGTGAAATGTCCGCTCAAGTCTTCAAGAGAGAATAAAGACTAAAATAAGCTAAAAAAAGGTGTAAATGTATTTTTTTATTTTTAGTATTTTTGTCAGCTATGGGGGAAAATCCTGTTTACTCTTTTACTGAAGCCAGATTGGTTAACGTTTGTGTACTGCACAAACCAATGGCGCTCAAGCCCGCCAGAAGGGGTGGAGCCGACAGCTACAGGAGTCGGCCCAGCGCGCCATTTCATCAGAATCAACAACTGAAGCGACAGCCATCGATTCGCGTGCAGCTATAGCACGGCCAGTTGCGCAACGCTCGTTCCCTTATTTCGGGGAACCGAGGTTACGTGAGTAACCGGAGCGTTCCCTATCAAATGGGAATTCCCACTGCGTCGTCATATTTCATTGACGACGGCTATGGGGAGCATATCCAGTAGCGCCGTGCTATAAACAGAAGCAGAACTAAGCCTGCTCCGCGAGCTAAGCTCAGGCACACTCAGAGTGGGCCTCATGAGTCCAAGCTATAAGAGACCTGAAAAGTATCTAGGGTGTGTTTGCCATAAGCCATGTCCACCCGAAGGGAGAAAAGAGCACTAAGCTGATAACACCCATTCCTGCAGGGCAGGGATGCCCAAACTGTAAATCAAATTCAAATTCAAATTTTATTTGTCACATACATATACATACGTAGTACGACATGTAGTGAAATGTATTGTACGACTGTCCAACAAATTGTCCAACAAAATTAAGAAAAACCTCAAGTTTACAAAAATACAAATAGAAAAAGTACAGTAAACATATATACAGAAATAAACTAGCAATAAAAAAAAAATAACAAATAGATATGAGAATAAAAATAGATATGAGGAATAAAAAATAGAATATGATTCTATATAGATTCTATAAAAAGTAAAGTGTATGTCAGTGATAAAGTGTCCGTGTGCTGTGCTGTGCAGTGCAGTAAAGTGTATAAGTGAGTAAGGAATACTAAAGACAAAGACAAATGGTATGTAAGTCCCACTCATTTATCCTTACGTAACCTTCTACAAATTAGTGCAGATTGTACTTGAAAAATGTGCAAAGTGGAAGTGTGGGGTGATGTGATTATAGTGGAGAGTGGTTAAGACTCCGAATGGCCTGCGGGAAGAAGCTCCTCCTCATTCTCTCTGTGTTCGCCTTCATGGAGCGGAAGCGTCTCCCTGAACGCAGCAGAGAAAAGAGTCCATTGTTGGGATGGCTGAGGTCCTTCACTATCTTCCTGGCCCTGGTCAGGCACCGCTTGCTGTAGATCTCCTGCAGGTTAGGGAGCTCGGTGTGAATGGTACGTTCCGCTGAACGCACCACCCTCTGGAGGGCTCGTCTGTCCTGCATAGTGCAGTTCCCGAACCAGGAAGTGATGCTGCCCGTCAGGACGCTCTCGATGGTGCAGGTGTAAAAAGTCTTAAGCACCCGAGAGGGAAGTCTAAAGTCCTTTAAGCGTCTCAGATGGTACAGACGCTGCCTGGCCTTCTTCACCAGGGTGCTGGTATGACAGGACCAAGTCAAGTCCTGCGTGATGTGAACACCCAGGTATCTGAAGCTGTCCACTCTCTCCACTGGAGTCCCGCTGATCGTGATCGGCTGGTATGACCGCTCCTGCTTCGTACTGAAGTCCACTATCAGCTCCTTAGTTTAGCTGATGTTCAGGTGTAGACTATTCACCTGGCACCAACTCTCCAGGTTCTTAATCTCCTGTATGTAGGCCGTCTCGTCGTTGTCTGAGATCAGGCCCAACACAACAGTGTCATCAGCAAACTTGATGATGGTGGTGGAGTTGGAAGTGGCCACGCAGTCATAAGTGTACAGTGAGTACAGCAGGGGGCTCAGAACACAACCTTGAGGGGCTCCAGTGCTTAGGGTGATGGAGGATGAGGTGTGTTTACCCATCCGTACGGCTTGCTGTCTGTCCTTCAGGAAGCTGGAGATCCATTGGCACAAGGATGTGCTGAGACCAAGGACTTCCAACTTGGAGGTGAGTGTGGAGGGAATTATGGTGTTAAACGCTGAACTGTAGTCCACAAACAGCATTTTTACATAATTCTTTTCTGCAGTCCAGGTGACTTGTTGTGGTGTGGAGGAGGTGTGAGATGGCATCCTTCGTGGAGCGGTTATGTCTGTATGCAAACTGTAGTGGATCCAGTGTGTCTGGTAGTGATGCAATGATGAAGTCTCTGACCAGTCTCTCAAAGCACTTCATCACCACTGATGTGAGGGCTACAGGGCGATAGTCGTTTAGGCAGGTGGGCTGCGGTTTCTTGGGGACAGGAACAATGGTGGACTGCTTAAAGCATGAGGGGACTATGGACTGTTCCAGGGAGAGGTTGAAGATCTCGGTGAACACCGGTGCTAGCTGGTCAGCGCAGGCCTTCAGAACCCGACCTGTGATGCCATCTGGTCCTGCTGCCTTCCTGATGTTCACTCTCTTGAATGCCCTCCTCACGTCATGCTCCGTGATGGTGAATACGTTGTCCTCACCGGCTTCCTCAGCGTGCATGCAGTTAGCACTGCTAGCGCCGTTAGCGTGATTAGCTGCAGCCTCGAAGCGAGCATAAAAAGTGTTCAGCTCGTCAGCCAGAGAGGCGTCCGCATTCCCCGATCTGGAGGGTGGTGTTTTATAGTCCGTGATGGTTCTAAGTCCCTGCCACAGGCTCCTAGAGTCGCCATGTTGGAATTGCGACTCTAGTTTCCTCCCGTAGCGCTGCTTCGCCTCCTTCACCGCTCTGCGCACGCTGTAAGATGCAGCCTTGTAATCATCCATGTTCCCGGTGATGAGCCCTGTGTTGTAGGCAGCGGAGCGGGATCTCAGGGCGTCGCGGATGGTTTTATCCACCCACGGCTTCTGGTTGGGAAACATCCTGATGATGGTTTTCTGCACCGTATCATCCATTAGTTTCTCTATAAATCCCACAAGGATTTAATAGGATCTAATAGTTTTGATTAGGATTTTGTAGGATCTAATAGTGTCGATGGTGACAACCAGCCGGCCGCACAAATCTCCCCAATAGAGATTCCGTTGGACCACGACTAGGAAGAGGCCATTCCTCTCGTGGAGTGGGCCCTCACACCTATAAGGCACTGTACACCCACTGAGTTATAGGCCAGGGCGATAGCCTCTACTATCCAATGAGATAGCCTTTGCTTTGTGAGCAGCAGCCCCTTATAGCTTACACCAAAGCACACAAAGAGCTGTTCAGACTGTCTAAACGACTTAGAACGCTCAAAGTACACTCACATTGCCCAGACCGAGCATAGTAAGTTAGGTCCCTGCTCACCGTCTGATGCGGGAGTGCTAGAAGGGAGATAACCTGGGCTCTGTGTCTCTTTGGTACATAGCCACTGCGTGGCCGGAGAATGACCTTACAGTCATTGGGTTCGAACTCAAGACAGGAAGCTCTGATAGATAGGGCTTGTAAGTCACCTACTCACTTGACGGACGCTACGGCCAAAAGCAGAGCGGTTTTGAGAGTCATGACCCTTAAGCCGGCTGTTGAAGCAGCTCAAAGGGAGGGCCCCAGGACTATGGACAAGTCCCAAGTTGGCATGGTCTTAGGGCGAGGAGGATTCAACCGCCGAGCGCCTCTAAGGAACTTAATGACCAAGTCAATTCTGCCAATTGTCCGGCCAGCCTCGAGAGAATGATTCGCCGCGATGGCTGACACATAGACCTTGAGCGTGGAAGGGGTGCGCCCCTTATCCAGCAGCTCTTGCAGAAGGGTTAGCACGTGGGACACGTTACATGAAACCAGATCCTGGTTACTTGCTGAACACCAGTCACTGAAGACTGACCACTCGAGGGCGTAGAGGCGTCGTGTAGATGGAGCTCTAGCCTCTTAAATTGTATTAGCGACTCTCGTTGGAAGTTGACTAGACTTCCCTTGAGCGGCCAGACGTGAAGGCTCCACAGTTCCGTCTGGGGATGCCAAATCTTGCCCTGCGCTTGCGAGAGACTCTCCCCAGTGGCCTTGATCACGGTGCTGCAGATAGCAGCTGGATCATCTCTGGGAACCAGACTTGGTTCCTCCAGAGGGGGGCCACGAGGGGGAGAGAGCATTTTGTTTCCCTGATTCACCTGATAACCTGGGGTAGCAGGGCAATCGGAGGGAAGGCATACAGACGGGTGTTGGGCCAATCGTGGGCCAGATCATCCCGCTGCTTTGAAAAATAAGTTGGGCAGTGACAGTTGTCTCCGGAGGTGAAGAGGTCGACCTCTGCCTTGCCGAAAACTGACCAAATCATCCGAGCCATCTGGAGAATAACTGAGGAGGCTGCAGCCATGATTTCAAGGCAGTTGATATGCAAGCGTTGCTCGTGGGTCGACCAGTATGCCGGGTTGCCCTCGTACAGAGCGCCCCAGCCTGAGCTGGAGGCACCCATGAGGCCGAGCATCCTCTGAAATGCTTGAGGCGATGCAAAGCCCCCAGCTTGACTATCTCGTTGGATAGTCAGGGAGCGATCCGGTGTTATCCAAGCACGCATTTCAACCCCAAACGCTCTTTAGGTGGTTGACCTGTGAGCGATCAATTGCCGTTCTGAGTCGGCTAGCATTAGCCAGTCGTCGACGTATTGCAGTATACTGATACCCATCTGTCTCAGAGGGGAAAGAGCCGCGTCTACGCACTTCATAAAAGTGCGTGGGCCAGAGACAGTCCAATGGAAGGACCATGTATTGATAGGCCACTCCCTCGAAAGCGAATCTCAAAAACGGTCTGTGACGGGGCATTATTCGGATATGAAAGTAAGTGTCTTTCAGATCCACAGACAGAAACCAGTCCTCGGGCTGAATTTGCATGAGGATCTGTTTCAAAGTTAAGCTTCTGAACGACCGTCACATGAGAGCTTGATTCAGATGTCTGAGATCGAGAATTGGTCTGCCGTCGTCTTTCTTGGGAACAAGAAAGACGACTGACCTTTGATGATACATTTCAACCATACTAATAAGCAAAAATTACTTTAAATAAACTAACAATTGTGCTTCATTGTTTTTTATTGCTGAATGGTGTTGAACCTTCTTCTCCTGCGTTCTACTTTACAGATGTGAATTTACTTTTCCTTCAGCCTGAGGTTTATTCATTACACTTTTTGGTGTGAAAGGCATTTTACATTTGTTATAATTAGAACTTCTTGCATTAAAAACAATCAAGCCCTGCTCATATTTAAAAAGTAACGCAAAAGTAACGTAACACATTACTTTCCATAAAAAGTAGCTAAGTAACGTAATTAGTTACTTTTTTAGGGAGTAACGCAATATTGTAATGCATTACTTTTAAAAGTAACTTTCCCCAACACTGCCGCTCAGTGGAAACGAGCCATTAAAGAGACTTTGGCTGTACTTCTGCTTCAGCTTCTTAATTGCAGAGTCAGCGAAGAGATGGTCTCATCGCTGAAGTAAAAGATTCTGATGAAATGGCGCGCTGGGCCGACTCCTGTAGCAGTCGGCTCCGCCCCTTCTGGCGGGCTTGAGCGCCATTGGTTTGTGCAGTACACAAACATTAACCAATCTGGCTTCAGTAAAAGAGTAAACAGGAGTTTCCTCCATTGCAGTTGTCAATGAAATATGATGACGCAACAGGAGTTCCCTTTCGATAGGGAACTGATACACTGGACATCGGCAGCGGAACGTTTGTCCTGGGACTGTCTGAGCTTCTCCCTGTACAGACCACAGACAGTAAAAAAAGATGGACGACGCATCTCTGCTTCCTTCCACTATAGAAAAGTGAAGCCAAAACATCTCAGTATGGCCGCTGCCATCGTGAGTAAATGATGTCATTTGGAGCCCGAGTCTGAGCAGTATAGTCGTGAGGTGGAGCCACAGAATCAAACTCCCGCAGACCCAATCAATCATAACGACACGCCCCGTTTTTATAGCATCAAATTACAAGCTAAAATCAAACTTACCACAAAAACGAACAATTGAACATATATCAGCATGATAACAACTACCTTAAATGACCAAAATCATATTTTGTAAAATTGTATTGAAGTGTAATTAATTGTTTTGTTATGACTCAAGGGACTTCAATGGGACATTCGTTTACATGGAGAGGGCGGGGTTTATGACATGTACTGCAGCCAGCCACCAGGGGGCGATCAAAGACCCGCAGCTTCACTTTTAAGGACGAGTGAGACACACCTCGGTACAGACAGATACTAAAGGCCCCGATACCTCAACCGAAATCGAAGAACGAACTGATATGACGTAATTTCGAACAAAATCAGGACGAAACGAAGTTCGTTTTGAGTTCGTTTCGGCAGTTCGATATAGCCCACCAAAGCGAACTTTCTGGGGCTCGTTTTGGCTTCGAAACACCTTTGAGCTACCATTGGTCGGTGGTGATTACGCAATCGGTGGGCGGGTTCGGAAACTCCGCCTTCTCTGACACACGATTTATTTTTCCCGGTTCGTTTCTCATTAAACCAAGGTCAGGCAGGAGAACAACATCTCTAAGTCATTACTAATACACTGTGTCAAATAACTGAACTGCCACAAATATATCCGCACCTGTACAATCGCTCGCGGGGGGACTTTAAAGGTTCAGAGAAAGCGTTTAATTCCTAGAAAGAAATTGCAATGAAGCTTGGTGTCGACGACCCGGAGTTATGCAAAAAGCGATGTAGAGAAACATCAGATGCAAGTTTTCCAAAGCCATGAAAAGAATGAAACGAAAGAGTAAAGATATAAGGTAGCAAGTACCAAATAAATGTTACACCATATATACTGCCGCTGTTGTTCTTTCAATAAGCGAATTTAAAAGGTATACAGTATGAAATGCCAAAAGAACAAATAATAATAAACCTTTATTTTGATCAAAGCATGACATCACATAAAATATAAAAACGTGTAATAATTTATCCAGTTTAATAAAAGACCTTGATACACCTTCATTGCATCGTTGTTGTGTTTAGGGCATTCGCGCGAGCGTCGCGACACATGTTTACATTAATCTACACCCCGCCTCCAGCAGCGCGGGGGTGTTGGAATGTTCGGAAACAGTATACCTTTTCGAACTTCTTTTTGCCCCCAAACGGAGGAGCGTCTTGCTGCAGCCCACAAGATCCAGGGGGCGTGGTTGGATCCAGATCCAACTCCTCCCACCTTACATTTACCTAAACCTACCCATCTCCACGCCCTGATCCCTAAACCTACCCATCTCCACCCCTAAACCTACCAATCTCCACCCCTAAACCTACCAATATGATGTCACACTTCACTTGGATGTCCACCGCAGGATGCAGTGAGCCTGTTTGAGGTATACACACACATACGCAGAGAAACACCTATCTTACTTCAAGGTTGCCTCGGCCCTGAACCTTATCGGGCATGGTTACACACACAATGAGAGCAGCTTCTTAGAGAGTAAAAAGGCATACTAAAGCCATATTCAACTTATTCTCTAACATGCATAAATGTAGCTTTGATTAATAATTATTCAAGCAATATTATAATTAATATTACGAAGGCCATTGTAGATCTGCGATCCACTCCTTCAATGCGATGCCACAAGAACCATTTTTGGTTCCACAAAGAACCATTTAATCAAAGGTTCTTTAAAGAATCATCTCTTCCTTAACTTTTTATAATCTAAAGAACCTTCTTTCACCACAAAATCCTTTTGTGAAACACAGGTTCTTCAGATGTTAAAAGGTTATTCATGGAACCATTTAGACAAAAAAGGTTCTTCTATGGCATCGTGAAGCACCTTTATTTTTAAGTGTAATATTCCAACAAATGTGACAAGGAAAACTCTTTTAGTCACATCTTACACTCTCAGTCTGAAATTAATTATCTAAGGTCTGAAGCTTGAAGACAAACACTCCTCTTTACTAACTGAAATCAGTATAGATTTTAAGCAACAGATGTTTAAAACAAATAAAAACACCTGAATCAGAAGGGTTTAATTCGGTCAACTTTATCAAAGGAAAGAAATGAAATGGATGTCAGCTGTGAAATACACTGAACAGAATGCTTTAGACACTGAGCTCACTTCCCGTCCTGACCTAAAGGCATAGTTTGACCTAAAGGCAAGAACACATGATCAGGTCAGAAGCACTCCCCAGAACTTGGAAGATTCACTATACTGTTTGTGGAGAAACTATGTTTGCTGTGAAAATATTGTCACAGTATAAGGAGCCTGTTCATAAAGTTCACTTTGCCTAAATGTTATAATTTCCGTCTATAGCAATACATGGGATTGTACATGAAGGAAAGACACTGTTAAAAACAGCATGTGTGCAAAAACCTTGAGGAAGTCTGGCCCCGCAAAGATATATTCACAAACAGCCCCCAAACTGAAAAAGCAAAAAAACTGTTCAGAGATCTCAGTATCTTTTAGCACAATAGTTCAGTTTACTTGTAGAAGCACATTATGGAAAGTGATATCTGATTCTCAACTCAAAGATGACCTTAAAAACACCATTCTTAACTGTTTTGAATTTAAAATGCATATTCTGATCACTGTAATAATCACAAAAAACATGACATTTACAGGATCGCTTTCAAAGTCACATACTTCATTTTTAGCTGATAAATGAGTTGCTAAATATATTAACAAAGCTCCCCAGTGCTTAATTCTTTGCGTAACAGCTCAACAGAACACAGATTTTGAATCATTACAGTGCTCTGGTTCATACTGAAACAGGGTTTTATTTAAATGTTTAAGCCAGATACAAAAAGAAAAGCTCTCTGTGTGGGTCTGAACTAATGATCTTACGTTGACTGAATACCAGCTCCCATGAGCACAAATCATGCAACGTCTCATGCTTTAAGCCTTTCCTTTTAAATTTAGTTAAAAAACTGAAATGAAAAAGGGGGTACATTATGCACATACTTAAAAAAAAAAAGAAAACCCTTGTGGCAAACATTTATTGTAGGTCCATTTCCTAAATCTGCTTGTCGTCACCACATTTCAAGTGTTTGTCTTTGTATCAGTAGCTCTGAATGACTCAAAGAAATACTTCTAGCAGCGAAAGAGCAAAAGACGGAGGGTGAGAGATGGGATGTGCATGGATTGGGTTTTATATGAGATGTCTGAACACCCCACTTCTCTACTCCTATCGGTCCATCTCGTCCAAGAGGGGAGTGGCGTCTCCGGCGATGGACATGGGTGTGCTCTCGATCATGGGGCTGGGTGAAGGTCGGGGCGTCATGCGGGGCGTCTTTTGCTTTCGTCGCTCGGCTTCTTTCTCCTGCAGCCACTGTTCAGCCATCTTACCCCAATCCACGGCGGTGTGGGAACTTGGCCTGGAGGGAACACAGATGGAATTTTAGTACTTTGTTCTGTAATGGATTATGAACCAAGCACAGATGCTGCTATAGAAGTCATAACAGAAACCACACAAGAAAAACAAGACGAAAGAAAAAATGGTCATAAGGGTAAATTTTTTAAATTGAGATTTACACATATGGAAGCTGAATAAATAAAGCTTTCCATTGATTTATGATTTATTAGGATAGGACAATATTTGGCCGAGATACAACTATTTGAATAAATATTTGGAAAAAAATCTAAATCAAGATACTGAGAAAATCGCCTTTAAAGCTGTATAAATAAAGTCCTTAGCAATGCATATTACTAATCAAAAATCAAGTTGATATATTTACGGTAGGAAATTTATAACATCGATAAAAAAAAATTATAAAAAAAAATTGACCCATACAATGTATTTGTTGGCAATTTCTACAAATATACCCATGCTATTTATGACTGGTTTTGTGGTCCAGGGTCACAATTGTGAAGGATCTCATTCAAATTAAAATGTTTATAGCATTGAATTTTCACCCAGAAAATTCATCATGTGACATGGTTTTGCATTTTGAAGAAAGCAGTAGTAGCACTCACTTGGGCTGTGGCGTCCGCACTCTCGATGACGAGGGCGATGGTGTGGAGGACGAATGCTGATGGTGTCCGTGTGAGGATTGTGGGGTGCTGCTGGGATACTGGGGCGTGGTCATGGCCTGCTGCTGGCCAGGTGTGGTGTAAGAGTAGCTGGGCGTCATCATGGGTGTGGCCATCGGCTGCTGGGGCGTTGCGAACACCTTGAAAAAAATAGGAAAGGAAGGAATGTGAAATATTAGCGGGCCTGGTTTTGATTCAATGAGTTAAATAGTTGACTGAGTGCATAGGTGCAAGTTTCGTACATGGTAAGCACTGCTGCTGCCGCCACCTCCTGCACTGCTGCCGCCACTGTAACCATACTGACTGGAGGCCCACTGGGCCGGCGTCGTGTTGGGATTCTGGCCCTGGCCTGTAACTGCCGCTATGGCGTTGAACATCTGGGATGTCATGTTTCGTGGGAGAGCGTTGACGGCTCGAGTCAAGTCTGAGAACGAGAGGACAGATTTGGGTTTTAAAAATACATTACTTAAAAAAAACAAAAACAAATCCTGTTGTTTTCTGGGAGAACATCAGCATTTCTGACATACCGGCAATGTTGATGTTGGCAGGTGTGGCGTTCACTGATGCTGGTGTTCTCGTTCTGCTGCTGGTTGGTGTGACGCCTTTAGAGAGACAACAAAAACATTACATTACAAGGAAAAATAAGAATACTTGGCTAGAGCTGAAGTGAAGATGGAGAGTACTAACCTGGCACAGGTTCCTGGTAGTGGTCTTTGAACCAGCGGAAGAGACCATTGACTGTAGGGAACATCTGAGAGCGATACCTAAAGCCATCTGGAGTGATGGTTACATACTCTACCCTATAAAACAAACCACCAAAGGCAAACATTTACAAATGCATGCTATAAATGGGAGTTGTGCCCTGCTTTGGTAGGGTAATGAGTGTTACCTTGGCTTGCCTCTAGGCTGGTAACCCAGCAGAAATTTGCCTGGCAGGTCTCTACAAGCTGAAACGAAGTAGGGAATGAATGTCGGCTTCTCTTTTTTGGTCCTTACAAGAATCTCCTCCATTTTCTGTACAAAGGCAAGAAAGGATAAATGCACAATTGTACAATTTATAGTGGCCATTTTATCTCTAAAAAGTGTAGAAATCAAGATAAAGAGAAAAGGAAAAGTGTGGGTCCTAAAAATGTTAACACACCTTCTTATCACCTCCATTGCACTCCTGGAAGTATTTGTGGCCGAGCAGATCTCGTGCGAATGCAGCCATGGGCTGGACGTACCTGGCTGTGATTTCATCCAGATCCTCAAACTCCTGTAGACAACCACGACTACTGTTAGATTTCTAGTTAAAATGCTGTTCTTTTGAACTTTCTATTCAAAGAATCCTGAAAAACACATCATGGTCCATATTACGGAGAACAAATTTTCTCCAGAAATATTCCTTTAGATTGAGCAACAAATCCGTACATCCGAATGATTTCTAAGTAGTCATGTGACATTGAAAACTATAGTAAAGGATACTGAAAATTCAGCTTTCCATCACAGGAATAAATATATATATTTTTTTAAATATTAACAAAAATTATTTAAATAACTAACAACATTTCTCTATATTTCAATTTTAAATAATTACAGCCCTGGCAAACATAACAGGCTTATTTCAAAAGCATTAAATAAATAAAATCTTATCTCAGACCCCAAACTTATGAACAATAGTTTATGTGTGACATACAACAACAGCTCACCTCACTGTTGATCCAAAGAGTATGCCCAAGGCTGAACGCATTCTCTTTACCCTCCTCACGGATGTCCACATGCTGATAGATCCCATCAGCCACCTTCCACGTGACCGTCAGGTGGTTCTCCCCTTTACTGCTGGGTCGAATCACCACATCACCTTGGTCCATGGATTCCATCATCTTCTCCGCTTGTTTGAAGTTGATGTTATGGAAGGACGGGTGAGCGATCACTCGCTTAATATAAGCTAAAGACAGAAAACAAAAGTCATGTCAATTGAAAAAGATGATAAACTTAATGTTCTCAGAAAAGATTTGGTCAATACTGACTGGTTCTTTGCTGTTTCTTCTTTTGCTCCTCTTCCTGTTTCACATCATCTGTCTCAGTATCGAAATCATAGTAGGTATCTTTGGGAAGCTTCCATTCATTGTTCTTGTCACTAAGGTCAGATGTTCTGCAAGTGAGATCCACGTTGAACTTCTCAATGTCAATCTTCATGATGCGGCAGTGCACAGTCATGCCAACCTAACAGCAGAGCAGCAGACAAAAATCAGTCTGTAAACAGGACATTTACAAACTTCCATATCTTTTGTAAGGCTACATATTTGGGGTGTATATTGTTTATATATGAACGCCAGATAGAGTATAAAAAGGAAATATGAGATTTGCTCACCTTGACTCTCTCCTCTGGGTGCTTCACCACCTTGTCACTAAGAAACTTTGTCGGTATGAAGCCTGTGACAGCGTTATCTAACCGAGTTCTCACTCCGATGGCTTGACCAGGACAGGAGCCGCTGTCAAAGTGATTCCACACCTAAGAAAACCACAATGATAGGAGTAATTTTGCTTGTGTGCTTAAGATAAAATTTCATTTCTTGAAAAGGTAACAGAACCAATTCCCACCTCACTGAGCTCAGGGAAGTTGTCTTGCTGGCAAAATGGACACTGCCAGAGACCTGTCTCATCATTACGGATGGCCTGGTCGTAACTCTCACCTTGTGGCCGTCTGTGAGCAATGCCAGTCACCACACAGGTGATCAGTTTACCTATATGTGCACAAAGATTTAGGAAAATATTGCCAACAGCATCAAGAAGGGAGCACCACAAACATCACAGAATACTTTAAAATAGGTTTATATCTATAGATTACTCTGATCTTTTTAAAATATCTAGAAACATTCAGGTATTATTTACCAATATAGAAGGTCTCAGGAGTCTCCTTGGTGAGCATGTTAAAGACCTCCTCCGTGTTGGAAGGCCTGTACGGGGCTCTCAAATCTTTATATCTACAGCTAAGCTCCGCTCGGATATCATACAGCGTAATTCCCTTATTACCATAACCCTGAAGGAAGGAAACAATAAATAGCACAGTTACAGGAAAAACTGTTAAGTTAAGTGTCTTCATTTTCCACTTTGGGTAAATTCCACTGCTAACAAAATATATAAAAGTGAATTATACAACATTATGACAAAGCTGACCTGTCTCTCCAGCTCCTCAGCGAAGGCATCCAGATCCAGGTCCTTGAGCCTCTCTGGGTTCTCAAGAATCTCCTCTAGCGCTCCGGCTGGGTTGGCATCTTCTGCCGACTCATCATACTCTAGAGCATCCACTGCCATTTTACGAGCCCACTCATACGTTTCAGGGTGCACTCGAGAACCATCCAGGACCTCGATATAGGAGTCAGTGCTGCAGAATGAAGGAAGACATTATTTCATCACATCTTCTTGCTGTATGCAGCATAATTCAGAGTGAGCTGCTGGTCATTCACTAACATTATATTTAGCATCTTACCTGTCTCCAAGTGAGGCAGTGTCGATTTTGATGAAGCCAGCACAGTTAATGAAGACTTTGGGTCCCATATGGCACATGGTGACCAACTGGGTTCGGTTCTCTAACCTAGTGTTGTTCTGTTTAAGAATCTAAGGAACATTGGAAAGGTGCAGATGATGATTTCAACATCTTGTGATTTAGAGTTAGCTTAACATCATAGAAACTCTTACCCATTATCTAGACTAACACTGAGATTTTATTTAGATGAAAAAAAAAAAAAAAAAAAGATCATCAAATGTGAGAATAGAGATTTTTGGAGAAGGTCTCACCTTGAGCAGGTGTGAGCCTTTTCTAGATCCGAGACCACAGATGTACTGGACCAGGCTCTGGGTGTAAGGGTGAGCAATGGCCCGGTTCACATCCACACCAACCTCATTCACCCGGTTTATGAACTCACAGTAAAGAGCACCCAGCAGCTCCTCTTTCACTACATGCTCCTGAGGAACAGTTAAAAAGATAATACATGAGAGGTGACTCAGAAGTGACCTTCATCTCAAGCCTGTTTAAAAAAAGTTAAAATGAACAGTCCCTCAATTACAAGCCAAATACTAAAGATGTCAGTATTCTTACTGTTAACTAAAACTAAAAATTGGGTTCCGTAAATGAAATAAAGGCAAGTTACTGAAGTACTAAAATGGCTAAATTAAAACAAATAAAAAACAAAAAAGTTAAACAAATAAAAACATTCAAACATGAATAAATACTTAAAGGCAATAATACGTCATACTAAAATAACAATGACAGACATTGCAAGGCTGAATTTTACACAAATATATGGAGAAAAATCAAAAGGTATTTAAATGTAAATGGCAAAAAGAAGATCATGGGATGCAGTAATGTGCTTGTACCTGCAGGGGATGAAGTTTCAAACACAGGATGTCCTCATCACTGCTGCAGACTTGGGCAAACTCCACTAGGGGGTCCTGAATCTTGCGAGCCACAGACACAGCCTGACGAAGCAGAGGTGGATAGTCCCTGAAGTCCGCCTATGAAAGGAGCAGTATTGAAAGAAACATTAGAAAAGGCAGAGAGCCTTCCTTAGGGTCTATTGTTAGAATTTCATTGCACTGACCTCAGACTTCGTGCTGTTCATATAAAGCACAGCCAGCTCATTGTCCATCAGCTCCACTCCCACAGCAGGCAGAGAGGAGTCCTGCTCCAGCTCACTGATGGTGCGCTTGATGTCCTCCATCACCATATGAGCATCACTACACACATCCAAATAAAAGCATCAGCATGTGTGGGTTCAGTGAAAGTTTAAAACTAAGCATTTTTAAAAACAAACTACACACCGATTCTCCCCAGAAACAGCAACAACATGTGGCTTCTTATTAAGAAGGAATTTCTTGAGGTTTTCAATATCTTGAAGCTATGGAAACACAACAAACAAATGTTTTAAAAGCGCCAATATTGCTGTCAATTGGTATTAACAAACAACTAAATAGTAAATGATTCGTGGGCTTCTGTTTCTTCACCTTTTTCTCTCTTTCGTCCTCTCTCCATGCATTTCTCCTCTTCAGGAAATAAGGAAGCCTGAGGAAGTCCACAACCTCTCCTTCACCATTAATGAGGGAGCAGAACACTGGTGTATCTCTATAAAAACACAAGCAAACACCATCATATACCATTCAAAAGTATGATAAGCTGATAATTATAATGATGTTATGGCCAACAATATATAATGTTATACATTTTATTATACAGGAGAAATTAAATTGAGATTCACTTTAAGTCAGCATTAAATGACCTAAATTTAACTTAAATTATCCAAAAACATTAGTTTTTATTGTGCACCTCTATTCAAAATCATGTGGAATATATTCGCTCACTCAAAACAAAAATGTACCTGCCGGAAGCAAATGCCACCCCAAGAACACGGATACCCTTTCCTTGCGACTCATCCATGAGGTCATCGTCCTCCTCTACCTGCTGATCAGGCCGATAAGGAGCCACCTTCAACCAGTTATACAGCTTCTTGCAGCAAGACTACCAAAAACACAAGAAACACATTTCAACTTATTATAGACCACAATTTGGTACTAAAAGTGCTTTGTTAGCTTTCAAAGATAATATAATACATGCAATTAATGTGGCACCTTAATAATATTGTCCTTGGCTTCAGCAACAAGTTTGTTTTTCAGTTCCTTGGCCATCTGGGGATACAGGAACTGCTGCAAGGAACGTTCAATAGCAAGCGTTCTCTGCTTGTTCCATTCCTGCACCTGGTGACTGAACTCATCCCTGTAGTAGAACTGCTTAATCTCATCAAAATAGGTCTGATCTCCGTACCTGTAGAGATGGCAAACAGAACTGCTCTGTATCTCTTGTATACAATCTTTAACAAGTCAATACAGGTCTCGATCTCAAGCTAATATTTTCAGGACACAACTATACCCTTTGACTCCCACAAGGTCAATGCAGATGTCTATGGCAAGCAGGCCTTCCTCCTCAGCAAGGCACATCTTCAAGAACTGATCTCCATTGAGCTCTTTCACAGGCTTGTTCTTCAGGTACTTGAAGGAATAGGCATAGTGCGCTTCATCCACATCCTAGGAAACATGACAGATATTAGCTGATGTGGAATTACTGATGAGTGAGCAAACAATGCAGCCATTGACACATCAGCTCATCTGGGTTTGAATAGGAGGACAAGTTTACTATGGTAATACTGTAGCACAGCAAAAACTAACTATGCCTACAACACAAAATCAACTGAACATTCTAGCTAAAGTTCTAACACAACGGAGCTCTGCTGGGGTGGGAAGGTTGCTTTTTTGCTAATACCCTTTCCTTGATGAACATGATTAAGTGAAAGTAGAAGATAAACAAAAACACAAACACAACAGTTAATAAAATAATTGTATAATACGTAATGGTCACTTTCTACATACTAGAAGGCATCTCTGTAACTCCTAAATTAACACTAAGTACCAACCTTCTTGCCCTTCTTAGTTGGCTTGATGTTAATCTTGGCCCTCTCCTGGAAGGTCTGTCTGAGCACGTGCCTAACCAGAGGTTCACGGGCAATCTGCATGGCCACCATGTAGCGAGCACCTTCCAGGACAGCCTCCGGGGTGTTAAATTGGCTATGAAAAAATTTGAGTATTGAGTAAAAAACTGCTATGTTTTTCCAATAAACAGTGGGTAAAAGACATACATACAGAAGTTATTTTAATAAGTAACAATTTTAAGTTTGCAATGATGCATTACCTGCAAACATAGTCCTTGGCCAGCTCCAAAGGCTCTGCAGGAAACTGCTCGGTTTCGTGCCTCTGATAACTGTCTCGCAAGTTTTCTCCAAACTGCTCTGGGGTCAGACCAAACTTCTTGGCAAGACCATCTAAAAAAGTGTGACCATATGCCATCATTTTCCAAGAAAAGTGAATGTATGAATTCATCACTTTCATGGAGTTACACTGTAGTTCTGTATAACATCAGTTACATTGTTAAAAATATCGGACACAAAATATGTTAGTATAAATTCAATCAATGTATTGCTGTTAGTTTGTATTCTAAAATAATAGGTTTGGCACATTTGACTCAGCATAAATAATAGAAAAAAATACAGTCTTATTTTTGTGCAAGATGTACTAACCAAGGCCTGCGCTCTGACAAATGCTGTACATATCTCTACGGGAAGCTTGTTTTAGATCTGGACCCTTTTGCTCCTCTTCTTCCTCTTCCTCCTCCACTTCTGCCTCTTCCCCTAGCAGAACAAAAACAGTTTTAGTCTAATGCATCGTTGACCATTATTTGAACAAATTATGCAAAGGAAACACAGCTGTACCATCTTCCTCTGACACTTCTTTGATCTTTTTCAGTTTCTTTTTGTTGACCTTGGCTGCATTCTGCATCTTAGGAATGTCTCGGCCATAGTAGAGCAGGAAGTGGTTATAGACGTCTCCCAGCTCATCAAGAGACTGGACGTCTTTCAGTCTGTCAATGCAAAAAGACGGTGTGATTACTGTGGACAAAGCATAAAATGTTAGAACGGTTTTTAGGTTTGTACTTATACCTCTCCATATCAGCAGTGTCTAGAGGACGAGTCGAGTCGGCCAATGGCTTGTCAGGGTCAGCGGAGA
The DNA here is from genome assembly GCF_936440315.1 of Barbus barbus. NCBI lineage: Eukaryota > Metazoa > Chordata > Actinopteri > Cypriniformes > Cyprinidae > Barbus > Barbus barbus. Next base: position 11,949,328 of record NC_136721.1, read on the forward strand.
TCTGCTCAAACTGATAAGACTGCATCCTCTGGAAAAGACGTGTCAGGTTCTGCTTCCTGGTCTTCAGCTGAGTCCACTGAGGAGAGACATAAATCATTTCTACATTTTTAAAGAAAAAGCAGCAACCGCACTGCATTCAGAGAACATTTTGATTAGCCCTTACCTTCTCATCCCACTGCCACACCTTCCACAGATCATTAATGTTCAGCTCTGGTTCCACATACTCCTTCCTGTAGAATGCAATGAAGGGAACCTGTATGATGGAAGAGAGGAGTTAAAACCAGATGATCTATCAGTCAAGTTTATTACAACTTGTTTTTCCCCATGACTATACCTCAAAGTGTTGGTTCCTCATGAAGTTCAGAGCTTCTTTGATTTTAGCAATAGTACTGGGGCCCTTTCTGCTGAAATTAGTGGTCGTGCCACGATCTAGGTAGTCTGTGCTCTCCTGCAAAGCAAATAAAAACAAAATAAGCATCAAAGTTAGCTTCGTGCCATGACAATATGCTAACAAAAGTCATGTTATATAAATACTCCATTCACACCTGCATAGAGATTGTCGGTGTGGAGAAGGCATTTCTGTAAATCCATTCAGCTTCTTCCTCCAGTTCATCATCCTCAGCAGGCTTTACAGGGATGGTCCTCAACTGCAAATGACAAGAGCTTATGAAATATCCTCATTTCCACCCATGAAAGGAAACATTCTGGTACAGGGCATGCAAAAGTTTCTGGTATACTTCACATTGGACAGCATACTGCAAATGAAAGATGTACATGCATGCCAACACTGCTACATACCTGGAATCTTTCTGGCATGTCTGTAGAGCGGATCTCATTGTCTTGATCGGTCATGTGGCTGCTCTCCAGCTCACTGGGCTCATAGATCTCAAATATGCTACGGCGGCCAACTCTTCTCTTGGTCTGCTTCTTTGGCCGATCCCATGACTCATCATCCTGATCCTCCTCTTCCTCTTCCGCATGATCATATGTCTCAGTGTCGAACTCAGCAAAGTCAAAATCACCGCCGAATATCTCTTGAGCTTCTTGCAAGGCACTAAAAGGTTATAAAAGGAGCAACATTAGAGATAAAGTCATGAGTTGAAGGCTATTTCAGTCAGGGATTTAGTCCTTCTTCATACCACACAGAGAAGTCTATATTTACATAAGTAAATCACTGTTTTACTGTTTACATCACTTACGCATCAGTGTAGCCAGAGAATTTCTTGCCCTTCTTTTTAGTGATGGGCTGCCCATCATCATCCACAATGAAATCATCAATATCTGCAAATATTGAGAAAATTAAATCAAAATTCCACAGAATTCTAGAATATGAATTAAAATCCATGATGAATAGGGTAAACGTCTTTCCTACCAGATTCCTCATCATCTTCCTCCTCTTCGTCATCTCTTGGGTGAAGTGTGTCCACAGCCTCTCGGTCCTCCACCTCTCCATCTCCATCCCCATCCCCAGTAAAGATCTCATCAGCGATCATGTCTTTCTCATCATCTTCCCCCTCATCATCCATGGTTTTCACACGCGAGTATTTCTTTTTCTGAACATATTTTTTCACGAGTTCAAAACTGCGCTTAACTATTATTACAGTTAATGTAATACAAATTGAGCAATTTAGCACAGGCTGGAAGTTTAGTGACTCACCCTTCTCTTCACTTTTACTCCTAAATTCTCTTCGATGAGGTCCAGATCATCCTCGTCAAGATAGTCATCATGCCCTGACGGATACAAACACACATTGTTTACTGAGAACAAACGTTAAGCAATACAAAAACCAGTACTTCATTTTGCCTGTTGTCAACAATTACGTTTTTTTTTCTTTTTCTCAATCTAAGGAACCGTAATTGTTCATAGTAAACAAATAGATCATTAAGGCCAAAGCCTTAATCCTAAAATATGAATTCTCTATCCATAATATTACAGTGAAAAAATAATCTTGTCTGAATCAGAAGAGAAATATGCACAGATTAAGCACTGCTTACACACAAAAACGGTTCCAAACACATATTTCAATATATTTACTTCAGTGGAAAAAGCATTATTACGAATTATGGACTCATATTTTGGCAAGAAGTAATGGTTTAAAGTTAAATTGTGGATTTTTGTCTTATAAACACAGCTTTTCACTTCATAAAACGTTAATTAGTGGACTGGAGTCATGTGGATTATTGTCATATTTTCCTCAGCTGTTTGAACGCTCATTTTGACATAATTTATTGGTGAGCATGTTTAGCAATGTAAATTTCTCCAAATCTGCTCCAATGAAGAAACAATCTGGCTGGCCTCATTTTTAGGAGACCTATTGCTTTAAAGTAAAAAAGTAAAGTCGTGACGTATTGTCAAGCATGGTGACCCATACTCGAAATTGGTGCTCTGCGTTTAACCCATCCAAGTGCACACACACAGCAGTGAGTAGTGAACAAATGCACACACACACACACACACACACACACACACACACCCGGAGCAGTGGGCAGCCATGCTGCAGCGCCCGGGGAGCAGTTGGGGGTTCGGTGCCTTGCTCAAGGGCACCTCAGTCGTGGTATTGAGGGTGGAGAGAGCGCTGGACATTCACTCCCCCCACCTACAATTCCTGCCGGCCGGGGACTCGAACCCGCAACCTTTCGATTACGAGTCCGACTCTCTAACCATTAGGCCACGACTTCCCCCAACACGTTTTTCGACGCGGATGGGATTCGAACCCACGCGTGCAGAGCACAATGGATTAGCAGTCCATCGCCTTAACCACTCGGCCACCTCGTCGTATTTAATTTGTTATCTCCAGCAAAATAACAACGTTTTAAAAATGTGATTTCCCCTAGTCCTATTAAGAATAATATAAAGCACTAGTAAATTGAAAACACCAGAATGTGGAAGGATTTACTAATATGGCCTTAAATTCAGAGTAACCTACTTCGTTTTCTGCGGCGATGACGGACCTCTTCACCAGAGTCACTATCCTCTGCTGCACTCTGTGGTTCTTCCTCTTCCACATCGCCATCATCAATGAGTCCTCTCAGGTTTCCATGCTCATCCTGATCTTCAGTATTCTCTTCTTCCTCTTCTTCTTCTGGAGACATCAACCATCAACAACACAAGCAATGACGTAATGTGCCAATACCAACAGAACTCGGATAAAACTGTTTATATTCAGCGCGTTCATATCCATGCCTTCTGCAGGATGTGAATTTAAGTAGATAACACCTTACCATCCTCTTCCATAAATCTCTGCTGCTTTTTGGGCTTCAGGTCTTTCTCCTCGAACTCCTCCTCTGACTCCTCAGCCTCGCTTTCGATGAAATCAGACATGTTTGCAAGGCCTGTGTGAAAATTCAAACATTTTTATTACAGGGATCTGTCATAAATACAGTATTGCTGTGACAAATGTACTACGACATTCAAAGGGTCTGGAGTAATTCAATGAAATAAAGAGTGCAATTTTGCATTGACAGTGGAAATATTACAATTTCCTTGTCGTAACCAGTAAAATTCAGTTTAATAATAATAACAAAAACAGGTCATGCATCTCTCGAAATAAACAAAAGACTGACAAAAATCAGCTTCACTGGTGGCTTAACTCGATTCAAAACAACACTTGGTTTGTCTAATTTGATTTATATGTTAAGATGTTTACATGTCAAAATATACCACCAGAGTACTAACTGCGTAAATCCAGGCCTTTTTAGATACCAAAACACACATGAAGATGAACTTGAGATCCATGCGCCTAGCTAGATTTAGCTTAGCCAAGGAATTTGGGACGCGAAAATACTAAGTCTATAACTATTAAGAAATACTCAGAAAGCTAGCGATGAATCGAACGTAAACAGGTAAAAATTGTTTTGTTTTTTAAATAATTACGTAACGACTCTATCCGCGGCACTGTAAGAAATCAAGGCCCTCATGCTAACAGCTAGCCTGAGCGCTAAGAAAAACAACCCCAGGCATTACATGACTCTTTTAAAAACACTTAGCTGAAATTAGACATCAAACACGAAAGCGCACTTACTCTTCCTTGCGAGGAAGCTCGATTAAAGACTCGGAAATAAGCGCTTAAATGAAGAACGAAGCGTCACTTTTGAAGAAGCTTGATAGTAACAACAAAAAATGGCTGAGGGTTACAGTCGGGATTCTGGCTCCGGTATACATATAACTTCCGGTCAGGATGAAGTCATTTGCTGATTTTTAATAAATAACGCATTATTAAATGTTAAAATTAACTAAGATTCGTACATAAGTTCGAATAATTTGTAATTGTTAGCTCAGGTTAGCTAATGTAGTTAACTTTATTGTAAAGTGTTACCGATACATATCGTTCAGGGACGAATTATAGTTACCTTTCCTCGTGTAAAATAAGTGATAACTAACATTAAACCATTTTAAATAGATTTTACTAAAAAAAAAAAAAAAAAAAACGTAAAATATTGTTTTTAGCTGGCACTATAGGTTCTCCGGTCCTGAAGACGGCGCTCTATATTTAGTGCTTCACGCGTTCCGTGTGACGTTACGGAGGGTTTTAATAGATTAGTTTTTCTATTGGACTCAGTAAGCCATGGATAGTTTGGGGTTCTTACGGCTGCAGTTGCCTATAACAGTGTTATTGTCATGTATGTTTACATTCTCCTCCGGCAGTGAAATGAATTTTGTTACGTGCGGGTCTGTGGTGAAGCTGCTCAATGTGGAACACAACGTTAGATTACACTCTCATGATGTCCGCTATGGATCTGGTGAGTGACTGTCATTCATATAGTCTGCTCGTCTCATCTGCATGGCAGTGATATAAAGGTTTAATGTGTTATAAAATATGTGACCCTGGACCACGAAACCAGTCTGTAGCATTAGCCAACAATACATTGTATGGGTCAAAATGATTGATTTTTCTTTAATGCCAAAAATCGTTAGGCTATTAAGTAAATATCATGTTCCTTGAAGATATTTTGTAAATTTCCTACCGTAAATATATCAAAACGTAATTGTTGATGAGTAATATGCATTGCTAAGAACTTCATTTGGACAACTTTAAAGGCGTTTTTCTCAATATTTAGAATTTTAATTTTTTTTTGCACCCCCAGATTTCAAATATAGTAGTCAACATTTGAAGTGGATCAAAACCTTGCATCAAAGTTGTCCTAAAACCAAAAGGCACTCTTGTCTTAGGACAACTTTGACAAACCATACATCAATGGAAAGCTTATTTATTCATCTTTCAGATGATAATAAATAGACTTTTATGACTGGTTTTGTGGTCCAGGGTCACACACATTTAACAACAGTTTTAAAAAAGCCATGAAATAAACATATGACTACTTTGTAAATATTCTGAAGAGCTTAAAAGAATACACTGTTTGGGGTCAATAAGATTTTTTATATTTTTGAAAGAAGGATGCATTTATTTGATAAAAAAAATACAGTAAAAGCAGTAATATTGTGTAGTAGTATTACAATTTGAAATCACTGTTTTCTATTTTGACACTTTTTCAAATGTAATTCAGTTTCAGCATCACAAGATCCTTCAGAAAACATGCTGATTTGCTGCTCTAGAAACATTTAATAATTTTGAAAACAGTTGTGCAGCTTAATATTTTGTGGAAACTGTCATTTTTTTCAAGGAATCTTGAATAGAAAATTTGAAATAACTGTTTATTTGAACATTTGTAACATTATTAATGTCTTTATTGATACTTTTGATCAATTTAATGCACCTTTGCTGAATAAAAGTATTGATTTTATTCCTAATAATAAAAAAAAAAGAAACCGCAATTTGTTTAGGAATTTTGAATAGAATGTTTGAAATAACAGCGTTTATTTGAAATATGAATATTTGTAACTATTTGCAATTATTAAAATATTTGTAATTATTAATGTCTTTATTGTTACTTTTGAGCAATTTAATGCATCCTTGCTGAATAAAAGTATTGATTTTCTTTTTTAATAATAAAGAAAGAAGCAGCAGCATACAGTCTCTCTATAATTCCAGGTAGTGGTCAGCAGTCGGTGACCGGTGTGACCGTGGTGGAGGACAGTAACAGTTACTGGAGTGTGCGGGGCACCAGTGATGCTGCATGTCATCGAGGGACTCCGGTACAGTGTGGACAGAACATCCGACTGACCCATGTGAACACAGGCCGCAATCTACACAGCCACTATTTCACTTCTCCTCTTTCTTCAAATCAGGTTTTAATACGTCATTCTTTTTTAAAAACACACTGTAATGTAGAGGTATTGTATATAGATTATGATGTTGTAAGAGTTTGTGGAATTTTACTCAAAGACTCTCCCCATTTAGGAGGTCAGTGCCTATGGTGAGAACGGCGAGGGTGACCATCTAGACGAGTGGACCGTTCTGTGTGCAGGCTCTGTTTGGCAGCGGGATGAATCTGTTCGGTTCCGCCACACGGCCACTGAGGCTCTGCTGTCTGTGACGGGTGAACAGTACGGCAGACCCATCCACGGCCAGAGAGAAGTGCACGGCATGATGGTCAGCAGCTCGCACAGCTACTGGAAAACAATGGAGGGCGTCTTCATGAAACCCAGTGAGACTGGATCCAGGGATTTCAGCAGTCCGTTACACACTGAGTTTTAGAGAGACGCTTCATACAAGCTGAATCTGCTGGACTCTTTACAGTTCTAATGTTTTTTCTTTACCCACTGGCCCAGAAGAGAAGCCTTGAGCTGTTATGAAAAAGAGTTTTATAATCAAATTGTGCCTCTTGCTTATTTTTTAAACACTTTTATATTGCACAGCATAATCTACTGTTCAAAAGTTTGGGGGTCAATAAGGATTATTAAGGTTTTGACTACAAATATTAAACATCACAACTGGGTTACTTAAAATTCAGTTTTGCCATCACAGGATTAAATTATTGTAAAACATATTAAAATAGGAAACATAATAATATTTTACAATATTGATGCATTTACTGCAATTTGATAAATTAATGTAGCCTTGGTGAGCATAAGAGCATTCCTTCAAAACCTTAAAGAAATCTTATTTACTTGAACTTTTGAAAGGTAGTGTATTATAAAACAAACAGAAGTTTAAATTTAAAAATTGAAAGAGAATTCTTTGTTTAACATTTAGATTTTTGGAATGGAGAAAGAAGCCACTTTTAGCTTTTCAACATTCTCGCAGATTTCATAATTATAAGGCAAAAGTTCATTCACAGTTTAACTAAGTTTTAATTTGCAGCACAATGTACTCACCTTTAAGAGTATTTAATGGCCATTAAAATAGAAATATCATGGCCATCTTACAAGTAATATTAAATTAAAATGAACAACAACAAATCCTTAATCAAATTGGCCCACAACTGTTCTCAAAAAAAAAAACCTGGGATATGATTTAAAACCAGAAATATGAATTAATTGCATACTGAACAAGCTGTAATTCACTTGAACTGCTTGATGCTGACCTCAGAGTGAAAACACTGCAGCATCAATGCTAATTTATGTTGCAGCAGTAATAATATTAATCTCATTGAGAGACTTGCAGTTATGTGGTGCTATGTAATGATGTTCTAGGCTATTTTTTTAAAGTAAGGTGTGAGTTACTTATAACAAAGGTACTTCTATACAGCCATTATTATCATACTTGCGCACCTGAATATTACACTAGTAAGACTCTGGTAAAGCATGTGTGTTTTTTCTAAGAAAATCATCTATTTTTGTCTCTAAATGTATAACTGTAATTACATTAAGTGCCTTTGAAATATTTACACATGTACTATGATTACATATACTGTTGATGCTGTAAAATTTGAAATGACCTGTAAACTTTTTTTTATGTTTACATGGTTGGGTTCACAGGTGTCTACCATTTGACTTGGTAATACAGTACATCCACAGTACCAACTGATAAGCATTAGTACAGATTTTGAAGAATTAAAACAGCCTTTAGAATTTATTACCTCAGACAGGCGGTTTGTGTAAACATGTTATTTTGTAGATGCTTTAAATTAAAGAGATCAAGACTTGTTTATTCATTAACAGTGCCAGGGCTTTTTATTAGAAAAACAATAATTAAGTAATTTATTTGTCATTTGTACAGCTGGGTTCACCTGATAATATGTAAACAGAATTTTAGTCTTATTTGTAGAAAATCCCCCTACTGCCCCAGGCAACAATAATAACAAAAATTATTATATGAATTATCATCATTATATCAATAATTGGATGCAAAGACATTCATTGTCATGTTCAATAAATAACTTTCTTTTATTTCTTCATATTCTTTGTGTAATGATACATTTTTGTTTAGAAACCATATTGCTTTAATCTGTCAATCCACATCCTGCATGCAAATAATATATACTGTTTTGCATATCAATAACCCTTCTTTTGATATACTCCATAAAAATACATATATATAAAATTTTATTTGGCATGCTTCAAATTCAGATGAAGTTAGGATCTGGATTGAGAGTAAATTAAATAAAAAATTCCATCAACCTTAAAAAAACAAAAATATTATTAATCAACAAAATATAAAATACAGTAGCAAATAAAACCGTTACCAATTTATATATCCAAAATGCCCATAAACTAGAGGGTAATTTTAGTAGAATGTAGAATCTAACAAGCAGGGGGATACATAGAATAATGATTAAATGATGCAAGATATTTCTAAACTTTAGTCCACTAGTGTTTGTGATAAATGAAGGGAACAGTGAACTAATTGTCTTATATTAGGCTATTAAATAAAATAACAAGGTGCAACACTTTAAATTGATATATATGGAATTTACACTGAATTCCACTCCCGTTTCCAACTTCTTTTTTTTTGGTAAAGGTTACTTTGTATCTTTCTTTAAGTAACATTTCTTCTTTATTAGCGTAACTTCACAATGCTAAAAGTAAGTTTCCTTCATTACCTACAATTTACCTACAATCACATCTTCAGAATAGGCCACTAGATGGGGCCTTTGATTTTGGAAATCTTCTCATTCCAAAACACAGACTGACAGAATAATATGCACCAGTCCTCAATCAAGCCGTTCTGTGACATTCTGGAAAACTGACAGGAACTTTGTCCAGTAAACGCTTCCCAATAATCCGCTTTTCCTTTGCAGTGTATTTTGGCACAGATTGCTGGTACTGTTTCATATAATATTTGCTCACATTAAGGAAACAATGAGAGTTTAGACATTTCGACGGATGCTCTCAGCAAATGCCTGCTAGTGGTACAGACCTGGGAAAAGCACTGCATCAGTGTTCTGAACATGCACACATGACACAGTCGAACAGACAATCCAAAGACGACTTTTGTGTGGCACTATATGCATAAATACACATGCAATATACAGGGGATTGTGACAAACTGCTGTAAGTATACACAGTAATAAGGAACACAGGGAATAGGACTGATGTGCACACACATAAATATATAGACAAACAGGTAGACAAATACTTATATTACACACAGACTGTAACTGTAAAAGAAAAAGTGCTATTGTAGAGAACGACCAGTTTACTTCTGGTTGTTTCAGAGCAATTTGTGTTGCATTCACTGACTCTCTGAGCCTGAGAGTGAATACAAACTCAAAATGGACCAAAAAGTCCAACTATGTAGCATAGACACTTCCGCAGAAGTTCAGTGTCATATATTTTAACCAGACAATATACGCAGACATTTAGAAGACCTTGATACTATATTTAAAATCAAAGAGAGTATTATACTCTCTTTTTTCTTCTGTAGATACACAAAACTAGAGATTGGGTAATGGCATGAATGCAACAGACTTCTAATTTTCATAAAAAAATGATCCTGTTTACCCATAATGCACAAGGTGTACTGCAAAATGGAGATGTGTGGAATTTAATTAATCCTACTTGCTTTGCAGAATATGGAAAGCCACAATGTATTTGTAACTCAAATTATAAAGCAATGAATGGTCTGCTTCTGCTCACACTGGGGAACAGTTTGGGGTCAAGATTTGTAATTGTTATTGAAAAAAGCCTCTTCTGCTCACCAAGGCTGCATTTATTTGATCCAAAATACAGTAAAATCAATGATATTGTGAAGTATTATTACCATTTTAAATCACTGTTTTATAATGTAATTTATTCCTGAATTTTCAGCAGCCATTACTCCAGTCTTCAGTGTCTGTTTGTTCTCTCAATTTATTTTCCTTGCTCCCTCATTTTAGTTAAAGAGTGGCCACGTGACCTTATTAATTTATTCTCGTTTTTTTAAATAATGGCCACATTGTATTAATTGATTCCCTCATCTGATTATTTTAATGATGTCCGTACTAGGGTCTTGAATGTGTCAGTTGAGTTGCTGTCTATGCAGGGTCAGAAAGCTCTTGGATTTAATCAAATATACCTTCATTTGTGTTACAAAGATGAATGAAGGTCTTACAGGTTTGAAACGACATGAGTAATTAATGACAGAATTTTAATATTTGGTGAACTATCCCTTTAATGCACCATTGCTGAAAAAATTCTTACTGTCCCCAAACTGTTAATGGTACTTCTTACTATTTTTTTAAAGCATGTGGAAAAAGTACACAGTATGCAATGATAAATGTTTTAGACAGTAATATTTTATGTTGGTGTCATTTAATTTGATCACATTGCATGTTCAGTTCAGCAGCTGCTATTTAATTTTAACATTTTGTGTGTTTTTTCCCTCCTGAACCATATTTGTTCTTAAATCATTAAAAAAAAAAAAAAAAGTTAAAAATATAGTTATTTTCCTTTTTTTCAACCCAATAAAATGCAAACTCACAGTCCAATCAAAGGAGGAGAAAAAAAAGATGCATTGTGGGATACAGTACTCCATGCAGATTATATCCTGCATATTGTGATCATTTGTGATTTTCTTTGCATACTGCGTGTACACAGTAAGCTGCATACTGTAAAAGTAATATTATGGTAGTATGCTATTCCAACCCACAGTCTGTTCAACAATATCTTCAATAAATTCCATAAATAAGCTTCAACACCGCAATGCTGCGAACAAAACATACAGTGCATTTGAGATGAACATGCACTCGCTCTTGATGCCAGACATCCTGCAACGGTGGCTGCCAATCACTCCTCATCGTTCCCATCTGACATGACTTGGAGTGAGATCAAGTACAAAGTTGTCACCTTTCAAAGGTAGGAATGAGAAAAACATGCAGCGCGGAGGGACACGGGATGTTATTGCATTAAATGTTATCCAGTGAGGAGCCCTTGCATGTTCCTGTCAAGCTCATCCCTCACTGCCGCTTATAAGTCTGTCACAATCACAATCGCCAAAATAAATATAAAACACAAAACTCTTTCTTGGGATTCACATCCTCTCTTCGGTGGGCCCCCCATGCTCTTCCAACTAAAAGAAAGTGGAGTTTTTGATGCATGTTTCTTAAGAGAGGTCAGATCAAGCAGGGTTCACAGTGGGCGGGGCTACTCCATGCCATTCCGCAACATCTGATTGGCTGCAATGAGCATGACGCTGATGATGAAGGCCATTGCAAAAGCGCAGATGAGGCTCTTGCGGACACACGTCTGACGATTCTTCTTTTTCGAATGCACTGATGGAGTAGAACAGAGCATCAATGAGAAGAGATGACAGCACACAATGAGCATAAGCCATCCAAACAATGATCCAGCAGTGCTGCTGATCACTGTGCATAATGAGGCTTTGAATATAAACAATAATGAAACAAAACGTGTGGCTCTGCTGAGCTGCTTCACTGGACTCGACACACACACACACACACGCACACGCAGACAGAAATAAATATTGAATATGTGAAACTGTTTAAGGGCACAGTGTAGGGCAATAAAGCATATGTTTTAAAACAATGTGACAGACTAATTGGATTTTGAAGCATGAAATTGTTACATTTTATTCACCTTTTTCTCAGGCCAGCAGAATCAATTCCATTCAATTTGTGTTGTTATTCTGTGCTGCATATTGAGATTAAACATTGAACCGCTGAAACATAATTGCATAGCTTTTATGATAATTTCCCTGTTTCTGAATTCCATTCATTCCCTTTACTTTTGTTGGCTGATGAAAACATCTGGTTCAATAAAGCAGGTGAAATTCAAAAGTAACCAATGCAGGGAGTAAAGAAAATATTACACTAGTTGCTTTCCTTTATCAGATGCTTTTCATTCCAAAACATTTATAATGCAAAGAGAGCACAGAACTCTCATCTCATTAAATGCCCAGTTTCTGGGCAAACACATCAGGCTATAGAGCCTAATAGTCGGGCTCCAGATGTAAAAATCCATAAAGAAATGGATTATTAATGATAACATATAAACCTTTCAAGACCTACTATGAGCACTGTGATTGTTAAGCGATTATATATGCTTTTGCAGAAGCCAAAAGTCAATGTGATTTTAGCTAAAAAAGCAAGCTTTTCATTGGATGCACCAATCAGAGAAGTTGCAGTTATAAGGCATTGCGAACATTACACTGTAACCGATTTTTGTAATTTGAGCAGTATTTTACTGTAATATGTACAGTAAGATACTGTAAAACGTATATACAGTATTTTACTGTAAACTGCAAAGGATTGTGGGAAAATATATGTATTTTCCAGTAAACTACTGTAAATTTACAGTAGTGAACTTGCCCGCGAAAAACTGACCAATGGCAAGGGAGATTTCTTTTATTTATTGTTTGGTGGAAGCAGCTGTAAAAGGACAAAAGAGAAATGTTGCACTTTTAACCGGACAAAAAGGTTAGTGTATTATTTCTGTTTTATGCAAAACTGAGATATTTTAAGACGTTTTAACTTGTTAACAGCAAACAAACAGTATTCACCGTGTCCTTTTTCATGTCGGGAGTTGGAGCCTTTTTTTCTGACTGACGACCTGATTAACGCCACCATAACGCTGATAACATCAACCGGTGAGTAAATTAAGGTCACCTATATTAGTCAAAATAAACCTTAGTTAAACCGAGACAAACGTTTATAGGTTCTGCTGCCCTTTAATGCAAGTTAGTTAATCTAGCAGGTCCTTACTTAACCTTAACAACGAACTAACGTTACTGAGGTAAAGTGCATACGGCACCATCACTGTTTCAGTGGAGATTTTAAACAGTATTTTCAAGTACTTCTTTTGTTTGTTCGTTTCAAGTTTCTAGTCTAGATTTCATCTGCAATTTCGGAGGTGTATTTTGGAGCCTCAAGAGTTCCATAAAGGTTGGAACAATGGCAAGGTTCCATAAAGACTAGAAATCGTTAACTACGGCTAACTGACATTATTAACTTACCAGCTGATCATATAATCGATGGCAAGATTATAACATCAGCTGGTAAATTAATAATGTCAGTTAGCCGAAGTTAACGATCACAGAGAAGCATAATATCTTTTGTACACTTTTTGTACAGTAAGATTTTTAATGTTTTTAAAGAAGCCTCTTCTGCTCACCAAGCCTGCATTTATTTGATCCAAAGTACAGCAAAAACAGTACAATTTTGAAATATTTTTACTATTTAAAATAAATGTTTTCTAATCGAATATATTTTTTAAATTTAATTTATTCCTGTCATTAAAGCTGAATTTTTAAATTACTCCAGTCTTCAGTGTCACCTGATCCTTTAGAAATCATTCTAATATTCTGATGTGCTGCTAAAAAAAAACTATTATTATTATTATTATTATTTTGAAAACAGCTGAGTCAAACAAATTTCAGGTTTCCTTGATGAATAGAAAGTTCAGAAGAACAGCATTTATCTGAAATATAAATATTTTGTAACATTATAAATGTCTTTATCTTCAATAAACGATCAATTTAAACCATCCTTGTTAAATAAAAGTAGTCATTTCTACCCCCCCCCCCCCCCCCAATGTTATAGTGTATAATGTTATAAAATCTTTTTATTTCAGATAAATGTTGATCTTTGGATCTTTCTATTAATCAAAGAATCCTGAAAAAATGTACTCAAATGTTTGAAATATTTATGATGATAATAATAATAAATGTTTATCAGCACATTGGAATGATTTCTGAAGGATCATGTGACGCCGAAGACTGGAGTAATGATGCTGAAAATTTAGTTTTGATCACAGAAATAAATTACATTTTAAAATATATTCAAATAGAAAGCTGTTATTTTAAATAGTAAAAATATCTCACAGGATTAATGTTTTTGCTGTATTTTGGATCAAACAAATGCAGGCTTGGTGAGCAGAAGAGAATTCTTTAAAAACATAAAAAAATCTAACTGTTCTAAAACTCTTGACTGTTAGTGTACTTACTTGTTTTTGCTTTTCAGTATGTGTATGTTTTGACATGATACAAAGTGCCCAGGGAACTGTGGCGATGCCCTTTTTTCAGCTAGTTCATCCTAGAGATCAAGACTTGTAATTTGTACTTTTAAAAAAAAATGTTCAACAATTAAAAATAATATTATCAGAACTAATGCTCATGAGTTATTGTGATTTTTATGGGGTTGGGGTGGTAAAAATCATGGATTACAGTGCTGTACCACAATTTGATTGTTTTTCACAGGTAAAAAATGTTTAAACTACATGAAAATAAACACTACAGCACTGATACTGTAAATGAAAATACGGTAATAATACTGTAATTGAAAATATAGTAAAGCCATTATTATACTGTAAACGCAATTACAGTGATAATACTGTAACCGTTTTTACAGTAACTTACTGACATCCAGCTGCCAGTAAGTTACTGTAAAATTTACAGCAATCTTTTTACAGTGTATTCACTACACTCTTTCACTGGCCGTTCACTGCTGCGCTCTGCTGATCATGCGAAATCTTTTCATTGGTATTCATACAGAACTCAGTTCTCAAGTTACTGTCAGAACTTTAAGCTTCACCTCATCGGAGCTTTGCAAAGTTTCCAGTGTCTGTAAACTTGAATCAGCGCAAGTTCAACAAACTGTTGCAGGATCTGTCAATTAACATGAAATCGTTCTCTTTGCTATTTACCTCCCTGAAATTCAGTCTGGCAGTTTCCTGAGTTCTCCTTCAAGCTCTCTTCCTCAGTGACGATAATATTCTCGATGTCCTTCATGGTAAGATGGTCTCTGAAGGCGTGGAACAGGACGTGTTTGAGCTCCTCCAGGGACATCTGTTGCATGTCAAACTGCGGGTGGAAACACAAGAGGCCTGTTGTCAAGTCTCAGCACGGCTGGGCTGTCAGTGCTTCTCTCTGCACGGAGCAGTGCCCAGATCCTACAGTCATTATGGGAGAATTTCCTCCGACAGAAAGTTTAGAGAAGTGAAGCTAGTAAGAAAAGAGGGAAATGACCAGATGAGCCAGTCACTATGTTAATCAATCATACTCGCTCTCGCTCAGGCAGTGGTGAACAATGAAAAACGCACAGCACACAAATTGTGAATCAACATCCATATAGATGTGTCCAATAGTTCCTCACATCTTTACTGTTCTGCAACCAAAAGCATCCTTAACAGAAACACACATTATCTAACAGACTCTCCTCATTGAACTGCAATGTCTGTTGTGACAGCACTGAGACCTGAAGCTGGGTGAAAGCTGAATAAAGAAGAAGCAGAAGAAGAAGTGGAGGCAAATTTGGGCTGGTTCAATAATTCAGAATCACTGAGAGAGACAGACTTGAACTTTTTCAATTTCCTGGCAAACTCTGTGTCAAGGGTCTTCTCAGAAGCCTTGAATGAGCTTTGGTGGTGGGGGTGTTATCCTGTCTTGGCAGAGTCAATAAATTATTGAACTGTATGAGAAAATATGTATTACATTGCTGAGAGAGTCCTTCTCCTGATTCCATCCACTCAAACACATTTATTCCAGACTCTTGAAATCTTTGCAAGTCGTTCTAAAGTGTTTTCTCTGATGCTGTTCAAGCATGTGTAATGTGCATCATGTAAATGCAGTGATTACATGTCTTAATTTTTAACTCAACAAACCAAAAAAGCTGGTCATAATGTATGAACATTACTAGTAAACTTTTATTTAATCAGGCTAACAAATAACAAAGAAAGCAGCAACAAATAAAATGCGGAAAACAAAATAATGTAAAAGAGAGAAAAAAATAATTATTACAAATAAATTAAACATTTCCTTTAAGAATGCAGTAGTAATCAAAAATGACTACATAAATGTACACAATAACATTGTTTAATTTACAATTTACTGAATTTCTAAATAACTGTTCTTGCTGAAATTAAGTTGGAAATATATATTAAATAAATAAACGCTTTAAGACAAATATAATTTAGAAGATAAATCTTAATAAAATGTAAAGTAAAAAATAAATTAATATATCCTATAAGAATGCAGTTGCAATCAAATTACTACATAAATGTATACATTTTAATAAAAAAATATAGAAAAAAAATATGATAAAATAAATACTATATATATATATATATATATATATAACAAAATAAATACTATAAATTAAATATTCCCTATGAGAATGCAGTTATATTACTACATAAATATATAAAATATGATGTTTAACTGACATTTTAATGAAGTATTATACCATTCTTGCTTAAATGAAAACATAAACACAGTGCCTTATGAATACTGAAGCAACATACTTATTTCAGTTTTTTATTTTTAATAAATTTACGAAGTTGTGACAATTCTGTTTTTGCTTTGTGATTATGGTGTATGGAGTGTAGATTGATGTAGGGAAAAATTAATTTAAAGCAGTTTAACATAAAGCAGTAACATAACAAAATGTGAAAAAATAATACTTTTGCAAGGCACTGTATATATATCCATTAAATATATATTTCTATTTGAATTTAAATAAATATTGCAAATAAATTAAACATTTCCTATGAGATTGCAGTTCAATTAGATTACATAAATGTACACAATTACAATGTGTAACTTACAGTATAACAAATTATTATACCATTCTTGCTTAACTTAAAATGGAAATGTAAATAAAAATCCAATAAATATTTTACATTTTAATAAAATATACATACAAACAAATATAAAAAATAATATAGTTTCCAACAGAACAGCAGTTGTAATCAAATTACTACATAAATGTACACATTTACGTTATTTAATTTTCATTCAAGAGGCTTTTCACCCTCAGATGGTATGGTTATGGCGTCTACCGGCAATGGTTAACCGAACCATGCTAACAACCAAACCTTGACCTCTTATAACAAACACACACTCCCTGTGCCCTTTAGAAGCTCCCGGGGATTCAGTGCAACACTTATCTGATGTTATCGCTGAGGCCTGTCAGACAATGTCACGTACACAAAGCCAAGCGTAAAGCCTCAATGAGACATTATCAGCTGGGATTGTCTCTTCTGAGGAGCGAGATGACGGCACTGAGCATGTCTCTCTGTCATTCAGTTCTTCACATCCAGACACTCTCATGGGATCCCTTCAACTCCAAATGCAGTTATTTTTCCATCACTGACTATTCTCTCACTCTGAAAGAAAACTATATGAAAGAGACCTAATGATGTCTTAGTTATGGACTCTGTAATATCATAGCATTTCTTAAATCAGACTGTGTTTTCTCTCATTAGCTCAGAGTAAGCAGCCCCGCTCTCTACTGCCTATAAGAATCCTAACACACATGGAAACCCATCAGCGATCTGAAACACTACTATTTCGATCTATAAAAATGGCCAAAAGGCCAAAAAACAATGATGCGATAAAACAAGAAGAGATTGAATCCCTGTTGTGTTAACAAGGGGTGTTGATGTAGTACCTCGAGGTGTCAGTTCTAATGCTTCTACGACCAATAACTGCGTGGAATTAAGTGAGGCAATTTACCGCAAGTTGTTGCAGAGGTGTTGAAGCTCTCTATCAGGATAATTACACTAATTTAGTTAGAGGTGGGCTTGAAAACAAAAAGTCTGCTCTCTGAATTATGGTAACATAATGAGATGATCTGAAAAGTATATTGCAGGAGTTCACCACACAGAAACATCTATGAGCTGTGGGGAAGACTCAATAATAATAATAATAATAATAATTTATTATTGTTTTTGTATTATATATATATTTATTAAGAAAAGGCTCATATATATATAATAGTCATTAATATTTTTTTTATCATTTTAAATCTTCTTTAAGCAAAGAACAGATCGGTTATTTCTTGCCAAACTTCCAAACTGGCAAATATAGTACAGATTGCTTGGTTATTTATTTATTTATGTATTTATTTATTTATTGTATTAATTTTTTCACACACACAAACACACACACACACACACACAGTGGGGCAAATAAGTATTTGATACACTGCCGATTTTTCAAGTTTTCCCACTTACAAAGAATGGAGAGATTTGTAATTTTCATCGTAGGTTCACCTCAACTGTGAGAGACAGAATATATATATACTGTATATATATAAAAAATCCAGAAAATCACATTGTATGATTTTTAAATAATTAACTTCCATTTTATTGCATGAAATAAGTATTTGATCACCTACCAACCAGCAAGTATTCTGGCTCTCACAGACCTGTTAGTTCGTCTTTAAGAAGCCCTCCTATCCTCCACTCATTACTTGTATTAATTGCTCTAGTTTGAAATCGTTACCTCTATAAGACACCTGTTCACACACTCTATCAATCAGACTCCAACCTCTCCACTATGGGCAAGACCAAAGAGCTGTCTAAGGACACTAGGGACAAAATTGTAGACCTGCACAAGGCTCGGATGGGCTACAGGACAATAGGCAAACAGCTTGGTGAGAAGGCAACAACTGTTGGTGCAATTATTAGAAAATGGAAGAAATTCAAGATGACTGTCAATCTCCCTCGTACTGCAAGATCTCGCCTCGTGGAGTATCAATGATATGGAAGCAGAATAATGCCAATAGTTTTTGAAACATAAAGCATGCTGAATTCCACAAATCGAAAAAAGATGCATTGCAATTAACAGTGCTTGCATTTTGATGCCTTGTATTTCCAGGGCTTGCATTTTTAGCTCCTGAAATTGAACATAGTTGTTTATTTAAACTGTGAATATTTCAATTCTAAATATTTCACACAGATTTTCATAATTAAAAATTCAATAATTCATATTCACCTTACAGAATTCACTTCCAAAATATTCAGTCTGTTTAAAAATGCGATGTATAATATTCGACAGGCAAATTTCGGTCATTTTATTTCACTTTCTGAATTCGCTGCCACAAATTCAGTGGTTAAAATTCTGCAGAAAATTCGGCGTTGCAGGTGGCGCAATCGGCTGTTGATGAAGGCCATTCATTCACAAAAACTGATTTGCAGAAATGGAGCAAGCTCTAAGTAGAAGTTTTTATTATTTTTAATTCTTTATTTCGGTTGCTTAGTTTCTGTAACTTTGTATCATGGCTTGTGTGACTGTGCTGTAATACTGGGGTTGCCCGTCACACTCGAGGATTCCCCGATGACGCGTAGCCGCCTCAGTGATATAACTAATACAGTGATACAAGACCTCAGATCTCAGAATGAATGAATCGGCTGTGAATGAATGGCCTTCATCAACAGCCGATTGCGCCACCTGCTGGTGAGCGGCTGACATCAGCTGGAGATCATGCATCGGTGCTCTACTGCTATTCCTGCGGGTCCCGGATGTGCAACGCCGAATTTTAACCACTGAATTTGTGGCAGCGAATTCGGAAAGTGAAATAAAATGACCGAAACTTGCCTGTCGAAAATTATACATCGCATTTTTAAACAGACTGAATATTTTGGAAGTGAATTCTGTAAGGTGAATATGAATGATCGAATTTTTAATTATGAAAATGTGTGTGAAATATTTAGAATTTAAATATTCACAGTTTAAATGATCCAGAGGAGGCATGGGAGAAGGTCATGTGGTCGGATGAGACCAAAATATAACTTTTTGGTATAAACTCCACTCGCCGTGTTTGGAGGAAGAAGGATGAGTACAATCCCAAGGACACCATCCCAACCGTGAAGCATGGGGGTGGAAACATCATGCTTTGGGGGTGCTTTTCTGCAAAGGGGACAGGACGACAGCACCTTATTGAGGGGAGGATGGATGGGGCCATGTATCGCGAGATTTTGGGCAACAAACTCCTTCCCTCAGTAAGAGCATTGAAGATGGGTCGTGGCTGGGTCTTCCAGCATGAAAATTACCCCAGACACACAGCAAGGGCAACTAAGGAGTGTCTCCGTAAGAAGCATTTCAAGGTCCTGGAGTGGCCTAGTCAGTCTCCGGACCTGAACCCAATAGAAAATCTATGGAGGGAGCTGAAACTCCGTGTTGCCCAGCGACAGCCCCAAAACCTGAAAGATCTGGAGAAGACCTGTATGGAGGAGTGGGCCAAAATCCCTGCTGCAGTGTGTGCAAACCTGGTCAAGAACTACAGGAAAGTCTGACCTCTGTAATTGTAAACAAAGGTTTCTGTACCAAATATTAAGTTCTAGTTTTCTATTGTATCAAATACTTATTTCATGCAATAAAATGGAAATTAATTCTTGAAAAATCATACAATATGATTTTTCTGGATTTTTATATATATATATTCTGTCTCTCACAGTTGAGGTGAAACTACGATGAAAATTACAGATCTCTCCATTCTTTGCAAGTGGGAAAACTTGAAAAATCGGCAGTGTATCAAATACTTATTTGCCCCACTGTATATATATATGAATTTATATTAATAATAGGCTCTTATATATATATACACTCACCTAAAGGATTATTAGGAACACCTGTTCAATTTCCCATTAATGCAATTTTCTAATCAACCAATCACATGGCAGTTGCTTCAATGCATTTAGGGGTGTGGTCCTGGTCAAGACAATCTCCTGAACTCCAAACTGAATGTCAGAATGGGAAAGAAAGGTGATTTAAGCAATTTTGAGCGTGGCATGGTTTTTGGTGCCAGACGGGCCGGTCTGAGTATTTCACAATCTGCTCAGTTACTGGGATTTTCACGCACAACCATTTCTAGGGTTTACAAAGAATGGTGTGAAAAAGGAAAAACACCCAGTATGCAGCAGTCCTGTGGGCGAAAATGCCTTGTTGATGCTAGAGGTCAGAGGAGAATGGGCCGACTGATTCAAGCTGATAGAAGAGCAACTTTGACTGAAATAACCACTTGTTACAACCGAGGTATGCAGCAAAGCATTTGTGAAGCCACAACACGCACAACCTTGAGGCGGATGGGCTACAACAGCAGAAGACCCCACCGGGTACCACTCATCTCCACTACAAATAGGAAAAAGAGGCTACAATTTGCACGAGCTCACCAAAATTGGACGGTTGAAGACTGGAAAAATGTTGCCTGGTCTGATGAGTCTCGATTTCTGTTGAGACATTCAGATGGTAGAGTCAGAATTTGGCGTAAACAGAATGAGAACATGGATCCATCATGCCTTGTTACCACTGTGCAGGCTGGTGGTGGTGGTATAATGGTGTGGGGGATGTTTTCTTGGCACACTTTAGGCCCCTTAGTGCCAATTGGGCATCGTTTAAATGCCACGGCCTACCTGAGCATTGTTTCTGACCATGTCCATCCCTTTATGACCACAATGTACCCATCCTCTGATGGCTACTTCCAGCAGGATAATGCACCATGTCACAAAGCTCGAATCATTTCAAATTGGTTTCTTGAACATGACAATGAGTTCACTGTACTAAAATGGCCCCCACAGTCACCAGATCTCAACCCAATAGAGCATCTTTGGGATGTGGTGGAACGGGAGCTTCGTGCCCTGGATGTGCATCCCACAAATCTCCATCAACTGCAAGATGCTATCCTATCAATATGGGCCAACATTTCTAAAGAATGCTTTCAGCACCTTGTTGAATCAATGCCACGTAGAATTAAGGCAGTTCTGAACGCGAAAGGGGGTCAAACACAGTATTAGTATGGTGTTCCTAATAATCCTTTAGGTGAGTGTATATGGTAGGTATTAATATTTTTATTAAGATAGCACTGTTCCAACAAAAACATTAACATAATGCATGGAAATTAAATTATAAATTGGGGGGGGGGGATCACTCCCAAAAAAATATTGTAACATGATACGCTCCTTTCACATTCAGTTTGACTTTGACATCAATAAAGGAGCGATCTTGTAGGAGGTCTGCACTGTGTGAGTAAATGCTAATGTTTATGTGTGTGTGTGTGTGTGTGTTTGCTGGCTGTAATCCACGCAGTCTGTTTGATCTGACAGGCATTTGAGCGGCCTCTGATTATTACAGATTTACACTTACTGTGTTGCTTATTTTGTAGTGGCGGCACTGAAAGCCTGTATTGATTTCCATCTTTGACCATCAATCCTGAAGTATCACCCAGCAGAGCAGGTGATTAACGTTTCAATTATCCACACACTCTCGTTTTAATGGCAGGTACATGATTAATGTATGAAAATACTTCTGTGAATAATTTGGGAGAGCTCTCATAAAGAAAGACAGAACAAACAAATTCATAATAATAAACTAATTCAGAGCGTTAAAATTCCTGTGCTACTGCCAAATTATTGAGATACTTTACACATTGCTTGTTACACTTACACAGTTTGAACTAAATCTGTTCCAAAACCCAAGTGAACTTCCTCAGTCTACAGGAAGCAACTCTCATCACTGAATCAACTTAAATGCATTCATTTACACCAACAAAACACATTTTTTTATGGATTAAATCAGGTAGAAATAATTGCTGAGAACCACTTTGAGTTTGATTTTAGCATGTTGCTAAACTATAAACGTCGCAATCAAGCTTAAAAATACACAACACACACAAATATTGATTAAAATTATACATTTTTCATTAGTCTGAACTGTTTTTATTAAGACTTGTCATTTTTAAATAAAATATAAGTTTGTGTAATCACCATTTTACTTACTTCTTCCAAAAACATGCATTTTAAAAAGCAGCATAATTAAGTTGCCTATCTTTTCGAGTAACCTTCATGTATGATATGTTTTGGAGCAGAACAATTGTGTCTTAATATTTCAAGTTCACCGTTTGTTATTGCTGTTCCCTCCAAAGCCTAGACGTGGTGTTAAAAGTGTGTCTGGTTTGTGCCAGCTCTCATGTCACACAGCTAAGCGGATCTGCACGCTGGGGGAGATGGGTCATGATGGAATCTGTCAGAGGCTGATGACTTTGGTTGACCCACTGAGTGAGGGACTGGGCGGTAAGTGTCGTGTTGAAGGTGTCCAGACACATTTGTCACAATGAAACAGGAGCTCGGCTCTTTTTCCCTCCCATTCCTTGTCTGCCTGCTCCCCTCTATAACTCAGAGCCACATTAATGCTGATATGGAGCGATAAGCTACAGTGATGTGAGGAGAGAAGAGCGAACGACCATATCAGCTGACTCTATGGACGCAGCATGAAATTTAATGTACTATTTCCAAATCAGCAATTTAGGCATTAAGTTATTTATGATGGTCAAATCAGAATTTTCATATACTTTTACTAGTGCTCTTAGTCTGATAAAAAACATTCAAATTAATTTAATGCAACACTTATTGTATCAAATTTAATGCAAATAATAGCATGTCGTGAATATTCACCAAATTACTTAAAAAGAAATGACTGTGGCAGCTGAATAAAGGCCGAGACACACTGCATGATTTTCGGCTGTCACAGATGTATGACTGGCATCGTGAAACAATCGTGGCGATTTCTCATTGGCCACGATTGTTTCATGATGTCAATCTTTCGTCTGGGACAGCCGAAAATCATGCAGTGTGTCTCTGGCTTAAGTTACAAAAAAAGTCCATTTACAATTCAAAGTATTATTTTATTTAAAAGTCATAGTAATACATTAATAAATAATTATAGCTCTGTTTGGGCTGACTTTTTTTCTACAAAAAAGGCCCTATAGAAGTCAAAATATTGTTGTTTTATTAAAAATAATAATTATTATTTGGTGGGTTAAAAACATAATATACTGAACATAATTCTAAAATATTATTGTGACCCTGTAGAAGTCAAAATATTGTTTTATTATTATTTGTCGACTCAAAACATAATATACTGAACATAATTGAAAAATATTATTGTGACCATGTAGAAATCAAAATATAGTTTATTATTATTTTATTGTTATTATCATCTCTGGCCTGGCTGTGGATAAAGATAATATGGATGAAGACATTATTGTGGCAGATGAGTAAAGAAATGACAAAAGAGCCATTTAGATGTCAAATATTGCTTTATTTACCACTACAACCACTCCTACTACTAAATAATTATACAAATTTTAATTACAATAAATATTGAATCTTTAAAATATTTTTTAAATATATATATAATAATTATACTTTAATAATAATAATGTAATTAATTTAATAATAAAAATATTTTATTATTATTATTATTATATCTTCCTCTCTGGAAAGTCTGTGGAATCAAAAAAACATACTTTGAATTTAGGAGGTATTTCTGCCTGTACTTCAGCTCAAACTGCTTCCACTGAAGGAACATTTCTCAATCTGGAATATATAAGTCAGACATGATTAAATGTTTTACTTTTAAAATAACTAACTGTATTAAATTAAATGTTAATTTGACAGACCTATTTTTTATCTCCTGCTTTTATCTGTATTTTTTTCAGTGGCCCCTCAAAGCCACAGCTGAATCGAAGTAAGCTGATCCTTAATCAAGATAAAATGATTCAGAATATCTCACACAGTCTGCCAATCGATACTATATCACTCTGTCAAGACATCAGAGGGGACCGTCTGGGGTGTCTTATCAGAGACTCCAACATCTTATTACTGCCTGCCAAAAAAAGCACTGAAAAATCATTTGAGGAAGTGCAGTGATATGCCCATACTATAACGTGATCTATACCCTTGAACTACAAGCACACACACACACACAGACACATACAACTATCTTCTGTGAAATCATTTCCACCGCACTAACAGCCTGTAATTCAGCTGCCAGTTCTGCAACTGTCACTTTGGGAAGTGTGAACTGAACAGATGGCATTTGGGCGTGAATGGTGCTTTTGGGAGCAGGCTGATTGTAACAGGAGGGTCTGGGATTTATCAGCTATCCATTACTTCGAATGAACTCCTTTTCATTCAGCTCCACGAATCCTGGGCCAATATTACCACTACTTACTCTAACAGAGGCTACAGCAGATCAAGTACTTGCACCATGAACTGGTTAAATATTGGTTCAATTAGATTGCTCAGAGACTATTGTGATCATGGCCACACACACATCCAGTTTTGCATGTCTGCATGCAGTACTCAGCATTCATAGCCGAAAACACACAGACATAAACCAATGCATAACCAATGCAGTGTCTCTGTCACAGTCTCCACATGTGACATTTGACACAGTTAGGACCCATCTGCTCGTGGGCCTGATTGTTATCTCATCATGTTAATGACCGCCAGTGTGAAAGAAGCGATGCATCTGTCCTACTTTCATCCGCTTTCCATTAGCCGAAGTGTCCTAGAGGATATGGCAATCAACAGGATAATTGCAGACCAGAGAATTACAAGCAGAAAACAGGTGTCATTAACCTACGTTCATACACTTTTCTCTCCTCAAAGAGGGGCGTCTTAACATTCATCAGCCATTTGCAGTGATAAAATGACCAGAAGTTTGTGATTTCCGGCGGCACTGAGCAACCGTGGGCGTGTCCAGCAATGTGACAAAGTTGAGAAAAGTTGCACTTTATGCAAATGAGCTGCCACTGCCAATGGGAGCGAAGAGATGGGAGCACATGTTGTCGAGTGAAGGCAAGATGGAGAAGATAATGCTGCAATGAGAGATTTCTGCCCACATGCAGACAAATGATGTTTGGAAAACCGTATCAGAAATTGTCTGCATTCGGAGTGATCCGTGCATTGACAGTCATTCATCTTGTTCATGATATGATATATTATGCCCTGCTGCAATTTATATTCAAATACTGTCCCCTCCAGAATGTTCATTTTTAGCAACAATGAAAAAAAAAAACCCAACAACAAAAAGATTCCTTGTTTTACCACTGATCTTATATTTTACCAGGAATAAATCTCTTTTGTGATAACATTTTTAAATGTTACAATCACCAATCATATTCAACTAGGATTAGGAGCGCCCACTATGATTAAAAACTATAGGAAACTAAAGCCAATTATACACAATTTCTTGGCAAATATGAGCAAAGAAGGCAATCAAAAGGAAGGATTCTTTTGATCCTTTATTTTAAAAACAATCAAAAAATCTAAACTTTCATTGATGTAAAACAGTTGTAAATTTTCTCCAATACACAGGTGAGGTACATGATGAGGTTGTAGAATGCCTGTGTGATATGGGATGACCATGGGAGAACCTGTGTTCAGTGAGCCATTTGTTTGTTGATTTTCATGTTTGTTTTGGATTATTGACCTAATGGAAGATCCAACTATGGCCCATCATAAGATTTCTAGCAGAGGTAGTCAGGTTTTTTAACTGTTGGCATTTGATAGTATCCATAATGCCATATCTGAACAAGATATCCAGGACCTCCAGCAGAAAAGGCTGCAACATTAAAGATCCATCTCATGTGTGCCAGAAAGCTCTTTTTATTTTTCATCTGACCATAGAACCCAGTTTCATTTGTGTCTGGCAACTGAATATTCTGCAGTTTGTTTTTGGATGAAAGCAGAGGAATTGTTTGAAACCCTCACAAACAACTTGTGGTGATGCAGGTGCTGTTTGATTTTTTTTTTGACTCCCATCAATGAGTGGGATGAACTAAAAGTGCAGTTCTTTTTATTTGGTAAAACATGTATGTGTTGAAACGGCTAATAATAAAATGTGACATTCTGTAGTTTTGTCTCATATTCATCTTTCAATCATATTTGCAAATGTCTTGACTCCACAGCCAACAGAGCAATTTTGTCTTTACTGTTCCAATACTTATGGAGCGCACTGTATATACACTTTTTTTAATGCAGCAATGACTCATAGAAATGTCCGAAAGTAAGAGTAAAGCTGTGCATAGTGTGGGGAAGTCGTGGCCTAATGGTTAGAGAGTCGGGCTTGTAATCCAAAGGTTGTGGGTTCGAGTCTCGGGCCGGCAGGGATTGTAGGTGGGGGGAGTGAATGTCCAGCGCTCTCTCCACCCTCAATACCACGACTGAGGTGCCCTTGAGCAAGGCACTGAACCCCCAACTGCTCCCTGGGCGCCGCAGCATAAATGGCTGCCCACTGCTCCGGGTGTGTGTTCACGGTGTGTGTGTGTTCACTGCTGTGTGTGTGCACGTTGGATGGGTTAAATGCAGAGCACGAATTCCGAGTATGGGTCACCATACTTGGCTGAATGTCACTTCACAAAAGATTATGATTATGTTCTTTTCAACTTTTTATCCATCAGAAAATCCTGAATAAATATTAGGCAGCACAACTGTATTCAATATTGATAATAATAAGAAATGTTTCTTGAGCACCAAATCAGCATATTAGAATGATTTCTGAAGGATCATGTGACACTGAAAACTGGGGTAATGGCCAATGAAAATTCAGCTTTGCCACCACAGGAATAAATTACATTTTAAAATATATTAATATAGAAAGCAGTAATTTTAATGTCTAATAATGAGTCCCAATATTACTGTTTTTACTGTGTTTATGATCAAATAAAGTCAGCCTTTGTGGTTTGCACTAATGTGGCTGTCTTCTTGTGTTGTTAAAAGCTTGCAGTATTTTAAATTCACTGCCTATAGTGGTAATCTCCCTTGTACACTCGTCAGCACAAACACCTCTGAAAAGTGAATATTTGTTCATCCAGCCCTGCTGAGTTTGTTTGTCATGCTGCTCTAAATGCCTCCACAGAGGTTTTTAGTTTACTATCAGACAGTTATGGCTCTTGCGTAGCATCGATGCCGCTGGCTGTACAAGCAGACGAGAGATGCCGGTGTCATTCATCTGGGCTGGACATGGAGGACAGCACCTGGCTGATTCACGGCTTAATTGAGTTGTCAGCTGTGGCGAGTTGAAAAAGCGACACACTCTGTAATGTTGTGGTGACTGTTGGGGATACTCCTGAATGCTCCTATAATTTTGGTCCACTGCATTTTTCATACTTCTCTTAGTTTCTCTCTCTTCTGTTTATTCACACACTCCTTCAACTATCTGTCTAAAAATATGTCAATCTTCATTTCAGAACACACCAGAGACAGGAGTATTGCCTTTTGCTCACATGAATACTAAACAGAGGGCTGATTTCAAACAAACAAATAAATCCTTGAGGACATATACAGGTAGCCCAATCCACTTGTAGGCTAAATACTGTGCACTAAACATTTGTTGACATATTTACTTTACGTCTGTAGACTATTTGGCCAGCTCAAAGTCTCCAACACACCAGTGGTTTTGCAAAGTTTGTGGCTTGTGATGTCACTATTTGGAGAAAAGACTAGGCTGATTATTAATTAGCTTGTTCTGATATTACATTACCTAATTAATATTCATGAACCATAGAAGTTCCATGTTTTTTTGGCATTGACATACAATATCAAGTCAGTTTTACATTTGAGATATGTTTTTGTTATCAGATGTTTATTGACATTAATTGAGATGTCAGAAAGGGAATATAAAATAATTTTATACATTTTATAATATTGTAATATTTCTGTACATAAATATGAACTTGGTCTCTTGAAATGTGATTTGTTTAAAGCTTGAATAAAGCTTTCTGCTTAATTAATAAGCAAAAATGAATGTGACAATATTATTTACCAAATATTTATATATTTACATTAGTGTATAAACATTTTGGGTCACGATTAAAAAAAAAAAAAAATTATATTTTGATCAAACAAGGAAGCCAATGGATCAAAAGTGACAGTAAAAACATTTATAATGTTAAAAAAGTATAAATGATGTTAGTTTAAACTTTCAATTAATCAAAGAATCCTGAAAAAGGTATCATGTTTCTACAAACATATTAATAAAGCTGAATTTTCAGCAGCCATAACTCCATTCTTCAGTGTCACAGGATCCTTCAGAAATCATTCTAATATGCTGTTATGGTTCTCCAGATTTATTTTTAATTTTTTATTAATATCAATGCTGAAAACAGTTGTGCTGTTTAATATTTTTGTGGAAACTGTGAGAAATGTTTTGTAACATTAAAAATGTCTTTCCTGTGAATTCAAGATTTTTTCCCCCTAAATAAAATTATTATTATTATTTTTTTCTAGAATCATAGAATACACCAGAAATGTTTGTAATGCAATACAACATAGGTAGACTAAATAATTGAATGTAGCAGCAACATATTTTAATGAATCACCATCTCTGGTGCTGCTGCAGTAGAGATGTTTTGCAACAATAGTAAAACAACAGAGAAATATACATGTGAATTATACAACACATATGGATAGAATTTGCTGTTAGTGATACTGGTTAATGCTGACTGTGTTTGTCTCAAATCATTTGCAACAACACACACACTCCACAGGTTTGTGTTCCTCGAAGTGGGGAAAACAAGCTTGTTAATGCCTATGTGTTCCTAATGATCCATGATTGCCTGTAGCTCTTGGCTCCACTTTGACGTCCCCATTGATAATCTTGTTAAGAACATTTTTAAACGCCCCCCACTAATACATGCTCAGTCTTTCATGTTACACAAAGGGCCTTGAGGTTCTTGGGATGAAAAATGTCCTAGTCAGCATACAAATCCAAACTGAGATGACATCCTTATGAGGACACACACAACTTCTTTGTGCTGACAGATAAGAGCTAACTTTCTTCTCACTGGTTTATGACTTCACATCCACACCACAGATTTAAAAATCAACAGCTTTTTGGGGCTTTTTTGGGGAAGTTATTTACAGATGTAGTCCTGAGATGTTAGGCTGATATGTTCAGGTGGAATATAGCCTGAGGGAAAAAGCTGTTCTTATGCCGTTCAGTGATGATTTATCTGTGTCCAAATGCAAGAACAGAAACAATGTTTTAGTATTGAAGGCCAAAATAGATCTAAATTAGGCTAATTCATGCACATGTATGCTCTTGTTTTCTTCTTTGTAAGAAGTGACGCAACCGGAAACTGTAATGCCTGAGCTCAAAAAAGTTTCTCGTTCGCATGGGAAAGTCTTCATTTTTTATTTTTTTGCCAGTGTCCCTTTAGGGGCTCCGTAGTAATGAAACATTTTAAAGATAAGGTTTTAAAATGAGATTAAGATTTAAGGCATCCTTGCTGAATAAAAGTATTAATTCATTTTAAAAAAATGTGACCCTGGACCACAAAACCAGTCATAAGGGTCAATTTTATTAAATTGAGATTCATACATCATCTTAAAGCTAAATAAATAAGCTTTCCGCTGATGTTTGGTTTGTTAGGATAGGACAATATTTGGCTGAGATACAACTATTTGAAAATGTGGAATCTGAGTGTGCAAAAAAATCAAAACATTGAGAAAATCGCCTTTAAAGTTGTCCAAATGAAGTTCTTAGCAATGCATATTACTAAACAAAAATGAAGTGTTCATATATTTACAGTAGGAAATTTACAAAATATCTTCATGGAACATGAGCTTTACTTAATATCCTAATGATTTTTGGCATAAAAGAAAAATTGATCATTTTGACTCATACAATGTATTGTTGGCTATTGCTACAAATATACCCGTGCTACTAATGACTGATTTTGTGGTCCAGGGTCACAAATCCTACTGACCTCAATCTTTTGAACAATAACACTAAACATCTGAACTGTGCAAGAAAAGTGTAGGAGCTGTAGTAAAAAACTGAAATGATCCCAATAACAGTTGCTCTGTCAAAACACAATATTTCCCAGGAGGTTTTGTCATTGTGCCATTATTAGACTTGTATTGGCCTCATAATAACATCAGAGACGGAGAGGGTATTTGGTATGCTGGTGTGATGATGTTACATGGATTACTGTTGCAGTTATGAATCACTGTGTCCCACAAAAGGTGTGTTGAGATGAGCGTTTAAATCACCTTCGAGACAACCAGTGTCTGTGACCTTGCTGTTCCTCACTCCTACACACACTGCTCAGCTTCCTCTGTGAGGGAAAGACGCTACACATAGCCATGCAAACATAAACTCAGACACTGCTCAATCAAGACAGGAAGTCAGCTATTTTTTTCTGTCTAAATTCTTATTTAATAAAAGCAGAGATGAAGAACGAACGCTGCCCAAATGTCTTTGATGACTAATTCAGATCTATACTTCCCTTTTAAGTGGCAAATCTTTCAATTAATATGCCTTCCTCGACGCTCAAAGAAATCTCTTGGAAGTGAAACTGGGATTTCCACACTATATGACTGAATGTTCACTTAGAAATGGTAAGATCTGCCTGCTCACTTTGAAGTCCACAGTCTGAGAAGAATCACATTCACCAGTTGTCATGGGATGGAGGAAGCAGGTGGAGAGGGCAACGTGTGACCCGTAATCTTATCCGCATGCTCAGAATACAAATGCACATCCAAACAGTGAGAAAGACAAGAGAACACTGAGATATAGAAAATAGATGAATGCTTTTCATACCTGCCAGAATATGCTGTCTATTGTACTTCCCAAGAAGCCCTCTCTGGTTTCAGAAGAAACAAGTTTAGGTCCCAATATTGTCATAAATTCATCAAAGTCCACCTGTCCATCACCTGCATCAGGAAGAAAACATCTAGATTAGAATCAGAGAGAATTTGACAAAAAAAGAGCTTTAATTAGTTTAAGTAAATTAGGGATCTTGGGCATGATAGTGTATATTAGTAGCATGTTGGTTATAAGTTTGAATGAGATTTTTTACAGAATTTGTCCATATTGAATAAATATCTTCGTATATAGGATATTTTCTTATTTTTACGTTTGGATTACTTTCACTGTCAACTAACGGTCACTTAGTTGACAGGGAAGTCGTGGCCTAATGGTTCGAGAGTCGGACTCGTAATCCAAAGGTTGCGGGTTCGAGTCTTGGGCCGGCAGGGATTGTAGGTGGGGGGAGTGAATATACAGTGCTCTCTCCACCCTCAATACTACGACAGAGGTGCCCTTGAGCAAGGCACCGAACCTCCAACTGGTCCCTGGGCACCGCAGCATAAATGGCTGCCCTCTGCTCCGGGTGTGTGTTCACTGCTGTGACTACTGTGTGCACTTTGGATGGGTTAAATGCAGAGCACAAATTCTGAGTATGGGTCACCAAGTAATCACCATACTTGGTCGTATGTCACTTTCACTTCACTTAAAAGATTAGTTCACCCAAAAAAGCAAATTTTTACATTACTTGTGAATTATTGTAACATTTTTATCAGCTGTTTGGACTCTCATTCTGACGGCACCCATTTACTGCAGAGCATCAGTTGGTGAGCAAGTGATGTAATGAATTTCTTCAAATCTGTTCTGATGAAGAAACAAACTCATACATATTGGATGGCCTGAGAGTGAGTAAATGTTCAGCAAACTTTCATTTGGAATGAATTATTCCTTTAATTTAATCTTTAAAATCAACCAATTTTAAAACAAGCAGCTAAATATAATCATTAAATATATTCTGACAGGTTGAAAATTTGTTTGTTATGTTATGTTGTGTTGCACAGCAGTTTAAACTATTTACATTCCACCTGATGAGAACAGCTGGTTAGAGTTCTTAAAATCAGTTAAAGAATAGAACAGGATAGAATTAGTAATTGCCCTTCAGGGATCAGTAATCTACATCTACCTAAGTCTCAGGAACTATTATGATTTAATAGGATCTGCACTGCTGTGCTGATTGCTTTATGCCATTTTTTACTGGTTCGGTTCAGCTAAATGAAACCATTCAGGGTCTTTGAACTAAGCAATAGGCTACAGATCTGATATATTTAAATTGATTTGATCTAACCATTACATCTGAAACTGACAATAATAATTTTATTTTCACATTTCATTTGCCATTGGTTTCCTGTGCTGTTTCATTCAAACAGCCAATATCATGCACCAAGCTAATTAAAATTTAGATCAACTTGCAGCGCCTAATTTTATTTCATTAATAATGTAAAGTTAAACTGAATCTAATCATCTCTTAAGATGCATGCTCTTTAACATACATTTGACCAGAACTGTTTTAAAAACTAGAAAATATTATGGCTTGTGAACAAAGGTGAGCATGCAGAACAGCTATCAATCTTTCTCTCTCAATCTTTCCTGAAAAAAAGAAAATTACTGGTCTGAGATGTATGAAAGGCAACACCAGCTGAAAGCGACATTGGAACTTAAAGTGATAAGTCAGAGAGAGCTGTTATCACGCTAATGTTCCCACTGTGCTGCAAAACCCCGTCTCCACTCTACCGCTGAATCTTAAATATTAGGTGCATTTGTATCTGCATTCTGTACTGAGGTTATAGGCAGTTCTAAAGAAGTCAAAAACTTAAGATGTAGCCCAACTAGGCTTACACTCTTAAAAATAAAGGTTCCAAAAGGGTGTTTTTGCAGTGTTGTCATACAAGAACCATTTTTGGTTCCCCAAAGAACCTTTCAGTGAGCAGTTCCTAAAATAACCATTTTGAAGACTATTTTAGAAATCTAAAGAACCTTTTTCGACTATAAAGAACCTGGATGTTCCATGGATGTTTAAGGTTAAGAACCAATGAGAACCATTGACGCAAATAAAGAACTTTATTTTTAGTGTAGAGTGTAGTACTGAAGTTTTTGAGGTAAAACATATTTTGAAATATAATTTAGAATGAATGTAACACTGATCTTAAACAAAATTCATATTATGAGGTGTAAAAAAAATCCCACAATGTGAGTTACATTCAACATTTGTAACTAAAAAAAAACAAAGTGCAACCTTCCAGGTGGATTGATGAGCTAAATCAATGCATGTTCTCAAACCGTTCAGTGACCTGACCTTGACGACCCTTGAAGCCGGACACACATACACACACACACACAGTAAGATGCAGGTTCTCAGAATTCACCTTGCTCAGTGGTGTATTTACAGCCCCCTGTGCTGGATAAATTGTGCAATTCTATGATCGCTTCTGAGCATGAACTGTTCAGAATATCATATATCTGTCCGGTGCAAGGACTGGAAGGAGTCTGTGACAGATATAGAGATGTAGAAAGAGACTGACTCACCGTCCATGTCAAGTCTCTGCATGATAATAGCCAGCTCCACCTCACTGGGCATGTACCCCAGAGAGCGCATGGCCATACCCAGCTCCTGCTTCGAGATGAATCCGTTCCCATCCCTATCTAGAACTCGGAACGCCTCTCGAATCTCTGCAGAGAAACAAGACAAAATAGAAATGCAAAACAGTTAGTAAACACAAATAACTCAATTGACATTCATAATTCAAGTGGAATGTGCATGTCATCGGTAAGCATTAGGCGGTATGTATTATATAACGCTGGCTTTTCTCAGCAGTAACACAGTGTACTATCACACAAACAGCAGAAATACTAAATGCAGCTCGTTCTGTTTTCAAAGCCGTGTATTTAGTGCGCTGTGACTGAACGTTTATCCACCATTTCAAAGGGCATCAGTGCCGATTTTTCAGTTCAGCTTGGGTTAAGCAACCCACACCAAGTCGCAAGCGGCAACAACCAAAATAACACACATATCTCGTATCGTTTCTGAGGTGTATTACACTTTTTTGCCATCTTAAAACCCACCTTGGTGTTATTTTTGGATAAAGAGGCAGAGGTGTCTGTGCCGTGTAATATGCTGAACTGAGCGCTTCCTGCATTTCACAAAGCCTGAATGTTTTTTGCATTCCTTTAAATAAAATATCTTTAACCCTCATGTTCTGTTGGCATCGGAAAGACCTTATTGGCCTTTTATTAATAGCTCATAACATACTTTACCTTAAAGACTCAGGTTGATACTTTAGATATTTGAAGACTTTTCTTAATCTTGTGAAAAATTATTATAAACAAAAATTGATAATATACTTGAAATGGGCCCCCTAATTTTTTTTTTTATATATTTGGTGTCTAAAAATGCTAATAAAATAAAATATAAAATAAAATAAAATTTTTGTTGGGGTCAAATTGAAATAAAAAAAGACATTACTATAGGCCTAATAAGGGTGTGTTTAAACTTGTAGTTCAGTTCCAAAAAATAAAATATTACAATTAGTCCTGGTTCACCCAGCATTCACATTGTCATTTATAACAAAGAACATTTTAAAGATAGAAAACAAATGGCATAATGATAATAAGGTCACAACCTAATTTGGAAGCTTTTCTGACGTATGTTTTGCAATGGAACTTAGCGAACATCTAAAACAGTGATGTGCTTTGGGCTAAATGCGCTCAATGTATGTGCATATGGTGGTATTTATGGTGGTTGAACCGCACCAGAGTTTTTTTTTGGATGTTGACTGAGACCACCTGACAAAGTGGGTCTTGGTTGGCTTGTCTGGTGCTCTCCAAGGTTCAAATGGCAGCATTTACATTTATTCAAATGAACCGCAATAATTAAACAATCACACCAGAGTTCCTTCAGAGTTCAAGTGTGAACACACCCAAAATAACAATGACCTTTCTGAAACTGCATAATAAAAAAGGGATTTAAGCAAAGGAATTAAGTGCTATAGGTTAAATCATTTTAAAAACTACTATTTTACTCTTGTTATTTAAAAAGATAAAGCATTGGGTGGCCCTGGAACCTTAAGCATAAAAGAACAAAAAGTCAATCTCATTAGAACATGTGGGTTAATTCCTGGGTTGAAACCAAATCCTCTCCACATGCCCCGTTTCCTAGAAGCCTCTTTGTCTTGACTTAATGCTATTTTAGCTTCTTTTTATGTCTTACATGTGACTTTTTTACCAGCTTTAGACAAATATCCAAAGGCTTATAACAAGGCAACTAGATTTCATTCAATATGAGTTAATTGAATTGATAAGTTGATTCAGTCAGTGGTTCATTATTTAAGAAGGTCCTCTTTATCTCTCTCAAGAGTTTTTCTTTCTGCAAAGACAGACCTCTTCTGAACTGCTACTCTATCTTTTTATCCCTCATTTCATGAATATGCAAACCATAGAACCTCCCACTGTGACCAGCCCTCGGTTCCTAGTTCCTGTCAAAACAATCATTTTCAAAGGAGGTGCTGCAATCTTTAATTCCATCTGAGAGTTTCACAGTTCAAACATCTCTTCAAATCAAGCACTGTATTCACAACACTCTCTAACCCACCAGTCAGACCATCGATTTTCTTCTTGTGTGCCCTAAGGCCCTAAGACATTCCAGATGAGGAAAGTGAGATTTCCAGTTGCAATGGACTGTAGTGGGGCAGTGACTGTAATGGGTTTATAATGTTTATCACATTGAAGGCATAAGCGTATAAACCCTGAGGTTCCTTTGGTTGCTGTTATTAAGTACCACTGAATGACCATGTTAAAAACAGTGAGGATGAAGAAATTTACCAAAAAATGCTACATTTTTATCATGTAGTCAACTTCTTCCAAACCAATTTGCAGATATTTTTCTGTGGAATTTCTTCATACAAATTAATTAAAATTATAAAAAAAAAAAAGAAATTGTTCATAGTGACCAGGGGCAATTATATTCCAACTTTTCTGTCATATGTTTGCGTGAGGAGCAACCAAAATTTAAGTTATAATCTTCCCCTCTGCTGAAGCTATGAAATCTCATTTACATTCACATTCAATTTCAAAACGTGCCAGATGCCTTGTGCCAGATATGACATAACTGTTTCCAAAATGGCATTTGGTTCTTTCATGTGTCATAACCAAAATTCATGCTTGATTTGAGGACAGCATAGAATTATATTTTTACAAAAGAACCAACATTTTGGTGTGTTACACAAAACTTTTTTTTTTTTTGTAAACTTGACAAACGTGGTCACATTTTATGGAACTTCTAAAAATGTTTTATGTGTTTAATAAAAACAAATAGCAGGTTTGGAGCAAAATGAGGAAGAGGAATAAAAAAAATAAAAAAAATAAATAAAATAAAATAAAATAAAATAAAATAAAATAAAATAAAATAAAATAAAATAAAATAAAATAAAATAAAATAAAATAAAATAAAATAAAATTAAATAAAATAAAATAAAATAAAATAAAATTAAATAAAATTAAATAAAATTAAA
This sequence comes from Barbus barbus, assembly GCF_936440315.1. Classification (NCBI taxonomy): domain Eukaryota; kingdom Metazoa; phylum Chordata; class Actinopteri; order Cypriniformes; family Cyprinidae; genus Barbus; species Barbus barbus. The sequence continues at coordinate 11,986,262 of NC_136721.1, forward strand.
TTAAATTAAATTAAATTAAATTAATCTGCATTTTCATTTCCGGGGCAAACAATACTTTAAATCAAAACATATATTCTTTAAACTTACAGACATTTTGCACTGAGACAAATAGCAGTCATCCAAACAAAACACACACATACTCACTCACCGCCAAGCTCCTCTGTGGAGATGTTGGCAAGCTGTTCTTCACTGGTTTCGGAGAGAGAGGTGCTCAGGTAGTTGTCTGTGTAGAGCAGCCCTGCTTTCACATGGTGAAAAGGCATCTTCACCCTTCAAAGGAACAACAAACAACTGAGATGAATCGATGAACAAGCAACCACTGTGCCTGCAGCTTCACCGAAGCCTCCAAAAGTGAGTAATGATCTCATGTCTGTTGCTGAAAGTAAGTGACTAGACATAGAAAGAAGGATGGAGCACAGGCAAACAGGTTCTTCAGGTGCATAAATTTACAACTGTGAGTGTGTTCAATCGAATTAATTTTGTAAGGATACCGTTCAAATACATAAATGCCCACATGTACAAACACAGATAAATCCACAGCAGGACATACACACCCACTCATCTTGCTCCTGTTGGTCATATGGGATTGTAAGAGACTGGCAGGGTTGGAATAAATGTACCACATTTATTCTCCAAAAATACATGTACAGCTCATGCGACCAGAATGCTACTTGGGGCAAAGAAAAAAGATGAAAATGTGACAAAACTCTTGTCACTCTGATTTATATGAGCTCACTGGAGCATTTGGTTTTAAATTTCTCTTTCTGTCACTACTGTCAAGACTCTAGTCAAAGGTCTTGAGCGATTTCTCCAGATTCAATAGGGATTTAACAAATACTTTAAACTAATAAATAAATAGAAAGATTATGATTTTAGAACTACACACACACACACACACACAATTTCTTTATGTATTTATGCAGTAAGTCGCTTATGCTTACCGAGGCTGCATTTATTTGATCAAAAATACATTAAAAACATAATACTGTGAACTATTATTACAATATGAAATACATGTAATTTACTCCTGTGATAGCAAAGCTGAATTTTCAGCATTATTATGGCATTCTCGAGTGTCACATGATGTTTCAGAAATTATTCTAGTATGCTGATTTGATACTCAGTTGTTATCAACTAGATAAGACTCAGGTCTTATTATTATCAATGTTAAAAACAGTCTTTGATGGCAACATTTTTTTATGAATTCTGTGATGAATAGAACGTTCAAAAGAACAATATTTATTTCAAACAGAATCTAGTAATGTTTAGTGATGTAGTAAGTAGTAATGTTTTTTTGTCACTTCTGATCAATTAGAAATTGTAATACTATTTCACAATATCACTGTTTTTACTCTATTTTAGGCACATACTGTAAATGCCTTAGTGAGCAGAGATGTAATTTGAAATTTCAAAATCATATTGTTTCCAAACTTTTTACAAGTACTGCATATATTTTGATGATAAAAAAAGTTGAGCCCTGATTTACATCAATAATTGTATAAAAGTGTTTTTTTTCCCACTTCAAATATATATAAATAATGTTAATGATTTTTAATAAATATATTTGTACTACGTATGACCCCCACTGTGAATGTTTGTCTGAGGGCTTATTCTTTCAATTGATTTTTTTTCACTGTGAGCACAACAGGGCTTTTATTTAGTAAAACAATGACAGTGTCAAGGTAGATAAGTTGCTGTATAAAGTAGTGGCACAATTGTTGATGGATTGAAATGGGGAATCCTTGATTAATTCTACTCAGAGACACAAAGCCTCTGTTGAGAGAGTTTTATGTGAATTAAGGGGAAATTACGAGGAGGTGACAGAGGGAGTGAAGCAGCTAATTTGTGGTGATGCTCACCAAGGACGATCCCTAGCTGTACAACAGGGCTTTGTGATACTGTAATTACCATAGATATTAACAAAGGCTTTAGCTGAAGGCAGCTTTGGGTGCAGTTTGATTGATACTGGGCTCAGCTAAGGGCAGCTACACATGAATATTTCAAAGAGCCATTGATAAGTCGGTTGGTTCACTTTTGGATATCAAAATTATAATGTAAAATTTTTGGGATCAGTAATTAATAGTTTTATTCAGCAAGGATGCATTAAATTAATCAAAATTGACACTGTTGCAAAAAATAAATAAATAAATAAAAATTCAAATAAATGGTGTTCTTTTGAACTTTCTATTCATCAAAAAATCCTGAAAAATGTAGTTTCCACAAAAATGTTAAGCACTGTTCTTATTATGTTTTCAACATTAATACGAAGAAGATATAATACGTGAACATTTGAAAATGTAGTGAATGCATTCAATTTTAAAATATATTAACATAAAAATTTGGCTTTGTCACCACAGGAATAAATTCCATTTTAAAATATATTAAAATACAAAATTAATTAATTCTACTAATAATTCTATAATGAATTCTAATAATAATTCACAATAGTACTGTTATACTGTAATTTTGATCAATATAATGCAGCCATGGAGAACATAAGAGCAAAAAAAAAAAAATCAAAAACATCAAAAAAAAAAACAACAACTTTTGAACAGTACTGTACATGAAGCTCATTATAAATAAAAAATATAATTTAACACAATGCATTTAAAATAGTCAACACAAGGTCATTTGAAACACATCAGTTCAAGCAGTTCCATTTTTTATTTGCTAAAAGACATGCAAATTACAAATAACCAGGGCCAAATTGTACTGTATGTTGTTGCTTTGGTAACGGATCCTGAAGTACATTATGCTGAGGTTGCCAGAGTAACCTTGACAAACATTCTATTTCAAAGCCTGCATATCCTAATCTGGCCCATATCTAATTCACAGGCAGTGTGTGGATGCTGATGTGAATAGATATTGAGAGAAATTGCTGTCACATTAAGCCCTTAGTGCGTCAGGGAGCGTTTATTTAATAGATGAAAAAATAAATGATATAGAGAAAGAGCGAGGGATTGAAAGGATGTTGGCATGATAAATAACATATGATGCTATATTAATGGATTCTTCCCAGACATCCTTTAGCCGGTCTGACTCATGGGATCTCATGGGACCAACACATCGTCCGGTACCGGAAAAGGTGTGAGGCTCTTACACGTTGTGTGTAGCAGGTGCTATCTTGGCTTTTTGGTTTTGCACATCTGATCCTGGCTCTGATCCAGGACCTTTTAAAGAGGGTTCACAAGCATTTGGGTTACAGACGCCGCACCTACATGTTAGCCAGTTCATTAAAGACTGCAAACAGAAACACATAATGAGCCACAACAACATGGATGCACCTTCACAAGGTCAGCTGCTGCATCCTTAAAGCAATAGAAGAGATTCAGCCTAACAAAGGGTACCAAATAAGACATCTCAGGGACTCAAAATCACTCAAATGGCATCTGAGACAGAATTATGTGACCTTCACAAGGTGACTGAAAATGCAGATTGAAGCTGATTTTAACTGAAATACAAAAACTGAATGTTTAGTCCACAAATAATGCCAGGCTTCAAATGTTAATCTTATGAATGGTCTTTAAAAAGATGAGGAAAGAGATAGAGAAGCCGTAAAAGATCTGACATTGTGAGTGAAGTTGCATCAGAGAAATGTCAGAGCTGCTCCAGGGACCCTTTGCATGCTGTGAAGCACTTAACACTGAGTGTCACATCAAAAAATACAGTTTAACCCTTCCACCATGGTTTAAATATCACATTTTTTCAACATAAAACGTGCATGTGAAGTTTAGGGCTGAAACACCAGCTTCAAGAGATTATAAAGATAAACTAAATCAAACCAAGAAGCATATTTAGAATGACAACTGCATGACAATTATGGCACATCATGCACTGTTTAAAAGTGGAAATGTGCAGTTGTTACCTGTTTGCTCTTTCGGTAACACTTTATTTTTAAGGACCTATTCTGGCTATTAACTAGTTGCTTATTAGCATGCATTTTACTAGCATATTGACTGTTTATTAGTACTTATAAAGCACATATTAATTCCTTATTCTGCATGACCTTTTTTAGATCCCTTAATCCTACTCCACACCTAAACTTAACAACTACCTTACTATTAACAAGCAGCAAATTAGGAGTTTATTGAGGCAGAATATTTGTTCCCTTTTCTAAAGTGTTGTCCGCTCTGTTCAGCCCATTAAAATGAAATCTTTTAATGAAATCGAATGTAGTCTTGTTAAACCAGTCAAGATATATTTGCTTTGAATAAATGCACTAAATCATTTGTTACATGAAGCATATGTTTACTTGCCAAAACACTAAAAATGAGACTTGTATACTTTTCAAATAAATAAACAAATGCAATGTTATCAACTCAATCACCAGTCTTCAACAGATATCAAATATTACAGCTCAAAAAGCTACAGGTTTGTTTCTTGCTTGTTTGGTCCCTGTGAAAGCTAAAAATCAAGCAGCAGTCCCTGACACTCAATTATGATTCAAAGACACCGGAGATGAACCGAGCTCTCTCACACAGTGCCAAACCATCTGCACAGAAAACTTCACTCCCCTCAGTAACAGCTAAACTGCCTCTGGTAATGAAGAACAAAACAAAGGGGTGTTTCGTCCCCCTTTTTAAGTCATTAAAGCAATTTTTACAATTCTTCCACTCTGTTAACCTACGAACAACATGCAGTGAACGCAAGACGCCCCGCCGATACCTCCACGGATCGCAGTCAGCGGGCTCTGAGTGACTCTGGACGCACAGCTCCGTTTCCTCTTCTCCGTTAGTTGGACACGGACCGGACAAAGGCAATTCTAAACCATTCTTTGCCGGTCCCATTATCGTTTATTAAAGTATCGGTAGTTTAGAAGAAAATATCTATTAGAGCACTGATGTCCCAGCAAAATCGAGCGAAATTCCTGCCGCTTGTGTTTCCACGGACAGCCCAGGAGAAGAGCTCGGAGTGCGGACTTGTAGCCTACAGTCCCCTCGCCCCTGGAGACTGGAGTGACAAGCCATAACTCACTCGGGCCATGCATCACTAGTCCTTCAAATATCACCTTGCTCTTACCGTGAATGAACGCCTCCGGTCACCAATACTATTTAAACAGGTTTAGCACCACTGGGTGGCATTTTATTGTAAATATTTTACGGTCAAAATTTTAATGTAGATGTTAATTAGATTAGGTTTAATCTGCAAGCATTATGTATAAGACAATGTACAGTTAGCCTATTATTGTGACCTGGTACAGCGCTTAATTAGCTATTCCTAAATATTGTATTGATATTTCGTGATTGACCAGAAAGCTGTGTAGCCTAATGAAGTTTTATATTTAGCCTACTGCCAAAAAAGCAAACTAAGATTGAAGTGAATTGTCCAAATTTGCATGATTAGACTATTCATTACCAGACTAACTTTTTTTGATGTAGAATTCCTTAGAAGAAAATGCCACTCGATAAAGATCGTGTTGTGAATATCCATCTGTTTATTGCACCCTATTCCTTTCACAACAGGTGCCATATAACCCCATTTTTACTCGCCTTCTTTATACCTGCATATCGGCATTGTAAAGACATCCTATGAAATCCACTCACCTCCTCAAAGACTCTGTTTCTTAATTCTCAAAGTCTCAGGGCGTTTATATAAAGCCAGTGTTGTGAAATTTTCTCAGTTGGAGTTATGGTTGTCGTTGGTCGTATGTTGAACAGACTAATTCAGGAGAAAAACAATGACATTTTCAGTTGCCCCAGTTATCTCCTCTCGGTCCCGTTGGCATGTGACAGCCCCATTGCCACCGCAGCAGATTTTTTGAAGATCCATCAGGTGAAATGCTCGTTCCAAAAGCCACTGTCGTATTTTTTAAAGTTCAACCATTTAACAGATTTGTTCCTAAATGCCCCAGTCTCGCGCTCGCCTCGTGCGTAACAGGCGTTCTCCGCCGCGCGCCCAAGGGTGTGTTGCATTTAAAGTCCTTGCCGAATGCACCCGGGCAGATTTATAGCGTCTTAAAAATGGAGTCCCCCTTCACTTCTGTGTTTCTTGCCGAAACACGCGGAAAAAAAACTAATATTTTCTGTCGCAATAAATCTATTGTGCTGATAACGTCTGAGATGGGCGCGCTGCCCTGCAGCCATTGAACGGCTGAGTGGTACAGCCGATCTACTCCAAAATATTTCCCTCCTTCAGAGATCTGGCAGGTGTGTCAGAGAGAGTGGTGTAGGGTGGAGTTAAAAATAGATCAGTAATGTATCACTATTAGCAGACAGAGACAAAATGCACACATTTTTGCTGTTCATATACTGAGGTTAATAATTTGAGGGAAAGAACGCATAGATGAGTGTCGTTTTTGCTTCTTTGACTCTATGTCTGTGAATTTTGTTATTTTTGCAAATTTGGTATATTATTCCAATATTTATTAGGTATAAGTTGTAATGTTGACAAATTTTGTGACCAGTTTGTGACCATTTTACCTTCATCAAAATGATCACACATTTCAAACCACATTTTAATTTGAACGTCTTACCATAAAATGTATAACTGAAGATACTAAGAGTCTTACAAATCAGGTTACATCACTCCTAAATCTATACATTGCTGTGTGAAAGCTGGAGGAACATGTTCAACATGTTCTTGCACCGCTTATGTATAAATGACATGGAGAGTAGACTACTTTACTCATAGTATCCAATTTTTATCATAATCATTCAGAGATGATAGTTCAGAACTAGAGTCCATAACTGTTTGAAAAGTACAGGGCAGCCAACGCCCTGCAATATCGTATAATAAGTTGCTTTGGTTGAAAAATGGCAGTTCTTCTGCTAAATGGCAGTTCAGAAACAAAAAAAAATGTCAAAACGATGACATTGACCATTGTGCGGTTCATTAGGGACTCATATATGTTCTACCTGTTGAACACTAGATGAGGTCTAGATGACAGCGGGTGCCTGTCAGACACAAACTACCTCAAAGACTGATTTCAGTATTAAAGATACATTAGCAAATTGAGAATTTTATGCTGTTTTCCTTCTTTCAAAAGTGGCAGAATTACATCATTATCCTTCTTTTATTCTCAATAGTCTGGGGCTGCATTGCCCAAAGATGTAATGTTCATGCATTTTCAATTATGGTGTATTCTTACTAATTAAAAATAAGATCATTAAACAGTCTCAAAGGGTAAATATGCACTGCCTAATAGTTTGTAACAAAAAAGGAAAAGATAACAGAAGTGTGAATGAACGTCAATGATAATTATTTGAGTTGTTTTCTCATTTGAAGTTTATTTGAAATAAATTTGGTCCTCTGAGAACCTATAAAGGAAGCGACACAAATGCATTAAATATTTAGCTTTTATCTGTTTAATTAGCAACTGAAGCCATGTTGGCATGAAGAAATTAGTTTACCAGCAGCTTCACAAATGACCTTGAGATGGCATCGAAATGCTTGCTGCTATTCTGCAGAGCAGAAATGATAAACCTACAGTCTTCAAACAAATGTTGACTACAACGTTCTTAAAAATAAAGGTTCTAAATTGGCATTGATGGTTCCATGAGGAACCTTGAATATTTATGGTACCTTTAAATTGCATTAGAGAGGAAAAAGTTGAAGAAGTGCTGCACAAAGCAAGATGTAACATAAGGATGCTGTCATTACCTCATAGATCAGATATAATTCAATTCATCCAGGCTTCATTAAAATGCTTCAAGGCCTTTGGAATGGAAATTAGCCCTCCTAAAAATGTGATAAATCTGCAAGTCATATATTCAGTTCTTCTTTCTGCATTATATAAACTTAATCTTCAACCCCTGAGCAGCAATATAGTAAACAAAAATTACATAGACATTATACAAATTCAACAGTGTCTACTGTGTGCTCCTGTTTAATTAGATCAGAATGAGATCCTATCAGTACAAAAGATGAATGGAAGATTTTACATGAAGCCAGATATTACAAATGAATGCAACAAAAATGTTAATCATAAATTTTGATTTAAAATGAAAAGATCATTTCTTTAATTATCATTTTTAAACAAGAAGACAGTTATCTTAACAAATACACCATTTCTCTTTTCTTAATCCATCTCTGCAAGTAAAGTCGAGCACCAAAAATGATACAGCGCATAAAAACAATATTTGCTATGGAGCCCTTTTAATCTTGTGAAAGTGGGTCTTGTTACTTAATAAAAATGACACAAGCTCACTGCAAAAGATAAAGTGACAACATTTAAGAGATCTCTAGAGATTTTCAGGAATCGTGGGAGAATAACAAAAAGACCTTCAAGGAGGTGAAACTATTTTTCCTTCTACAGATAGCTAAAATCATCATTTCGTATTTGTGGGCAAGTATAAAACTGTTTTCTGTTTCTATTGACATTTAATATTATAGAATATATTTCATTTATATTTCATAATTACATTTCATTTTTTCATGTGCCAGTATGTGCCAACATGTTTAAAACAAATAGGCAAATTTTTATTCAAATACAAAATTAATTATAATTGATAATTACATTTATTTTATTTAATTTACACTATGTACAACATTTTTGAATTCTCCACTGTTAATTACTGCTCTTTGTAACTTAGCAGATCTAAAGCAATTTAAAGCTATTGCATAAGTCTCTTTGGAGCAATCTTGTTGTTGCAGGTCAGCATCTCTACTATTCATGAACTGTCAGTTCTAGGTTTGCCATCATACTACACCAAATAAACATGATGTAACATGTTCAGTGTTTTAAAAGCAACAAGAGAAATGTTATGTGATCTATGAATCTCTCAACAATTGCTATAATGGAGCAGATAGGAGGCCTATCAGAGGACATATGCTGACTTTATGGATACAGACATGTTCACTCCATGCTTTGCACAGCTTTTATTCACCATACAATCCCCTTGACAGGAAAGCGAACGAAGCATGATGTCGATTGTGAATTTCATACATTGACAAACTGAGCTCTTATTTGAAATTTGTTCTTAAGTTTATGCAATCCTGACTGCATAGCATTCCTGCATACTTGAACTACATGTAACCCTGTTTATTTATTTATTTATTTTTGCTTTGTTTGTATTTTAGAAACTGGGCCAGGGTCCAAATGTTACTTTTGGGGGCATTAAAAGGAAGATGGCTTCGATTTTTGGTAAAATATACAGAAAGTCATTGCACATTAGAGCCCTATACAACCCCCTTGACAACTTCTCTTCACTCGCAAACCAACTGTGAAGTCCCCTCTCCTCTTGTTACTACTCCACTCATGATCACCACCAACATCCATCTGTTTATTTACTTTTACTGCCATCACTGAAATGAATTTGCCTGGATTCAGCACAGAAGAAAGTCTGCTGAGCCTTTGCCCTTGAGCCAGAAAATTCAATTGACTTGCTTCAACACATATACATGTTGAATAAATGAATTATGTATCAAATGACTAATAAAGTGCGGCAGGGCTGGCTAAGGGTTAAAAAAAGCAAACCAACAAATACATAAATTGCTAAATATAGTCATCAGGGAAATTAATAATTCTAAGATGAAAGTTTCTGTTCCCAAGGAACAGAATATTTATCCTTACACAAGCAACTTTCTAGGGATAAAGATGAAAGAAAACCACAGGTAACAAAATGGAGCTCTAAGTGAACATTTGGGAGGATCATGTTTGTTCATCTTATCATGTCAGTCACAACGCAAGGGAATATAAACAACCACTTACCTCACTGCCATGACAATTCTACTGTAATCCCACCATGCACCATCACCACATTTTTCCGATCACTTCTATTTCTAAAAGTGCCAAAATAACTTTTCACTGTTTTTCATCACTCTAGGTAAACTCACAATTTAGAGAAAAAAAGACAGATTTGTGAGAATTGAGACAAGCTTGGAATAAAATATAAGAAAAAAAATATGACAAATTTATAGTTCAGACTGGGTCCCACTGAAGTCCACTACGTGGAGAAAAATCCTGGAATGGTTTCCTCAAAAACCGTCATTTCTTTTCGACTGAAGAAAGAAAGACATGAACATCTTGGATGACATGAGGGAGAGTAAATGATCAAAAAATTTCTATTCTGGAAATGAACTAATCCTTCAATGGTGAAGGTATTCACAGACTCTTTCTGCAGGCTACATCGTTACATAGGTACCAACACTGGTTTTATATCAAAATTGTATACTGTGTGAGTAGGTATTCCTTTTTAATATTTACGTTGCAATTGTTAAAAAGTCCCAATTTGCATACTTATGCAATATTCTAAGATTTTTTTTTTTTTTTTTTTTTTTTTGTATAAATAGCGTGAGTGGTGTGTTTGGACTAAAAATTACCCCCCTTAAATTGTGCATTTGGAATACCCGGATGATGCACTTAACGTCTTACTTAAAAAAAATTAAGCATTGAATGCTGTTCATTTCATGCACTCATCTGTTGCAAAGCAACAGTCTTTATGAGTGAGTCATTAAATCGTTCACTCAACCAATTCATTTAAAACATTAATTCATTCAGGAATGGAACGTGTGACTTACTTTATGACTCATGAGAGAGTCATTGGATCATTTACTCAACAATTTGTTGATTCAATGAAAAAATTGATTTATTCAGGAATTTAAACACCACTATACAGTGTGTTGCTCAGAGACGATAAGTGGTTAATTCTGCTGTGGCTTCGTTGCAAAATATTTTTGTTGGGAAAGCAAAAGTAGATAAAGTAACTGTCAATATTATGTGTAAAATCTTGGTTACTAAATGTTAATATTAATATTGTTTATTGAACTGTTGTATAATAGCAACACTGCTTTGCTTAATTATATCATCTTTATAAATCAAGGGAGGTATTTAGGGCTGTCCATTATGAACAGCAAGACAAATATGTTTACCTCCTTATCACTAAAGGATTACATGGAAATGTGAACTCATTAAACCACCCTAACAGTCCCATTATGTCATTCTGTAGCTCCAAAATGCATCTATTTTCTAGACACTTTTTTGGCTAATCCATTATAATGCTGCCAAGGATGCCTCTCATTAAAGCATTAAAGATCAAAGTGGATCTAAAAGACCATGTTATGGTCTGCGTCATTAAATCCATAATAGGCCCCACTGGATTTGAAAGAATCAATCAGCCGCACAATTCACATATGAAACATTTCAGATCATAATGCTGTGAACAACAAGTGACACAGTATTCCAAACACCACATGAGAGTCAGTATTAAGATGCTGCATGACCTAGAAAAGTGGGTCACTCTTTCTAGGCCTCCAGAATGTAAATGTGATGCATTACAGGGGCTGAAGAGAAAATGATATGCATTGCAAGTGAAGTGAAAAAAAAGGAAGCGTTTAAAATGAAAAAGCAATAAAAACAGTCATAGAATTACAACAACAAAAACCATCACCAGCACCATAATCATCATTTCTGTTATTTCTGATATATTCAATAGGAACAGCCTTTAAAAACGTTTAAAAATCGTCAATCTTTACAATCATTGACTCCCCGTTCATTTTTTAACAATTTACTTAAAGTGTTGTGGTATTGTCAATAAAATGTAATCAGATATTTTTGAATGCTCTCACTTGTAAAATACTTCAACCTTTCCATCAGATGTAGTTGCACTTCACTACCTACTTCATTTAAAGCTTGTAAATCCCTGAGGGGAAAAACTCCCACAGAGTACTTTAATTGGAAAACTGAATTAATTATCTTCTGCACATTTATACTCATAGCCTGCTTATCCTCAAAACATTTTTCATGGCTCACATGGAAAAACATGCCTCATCACACTTTCTCACTAATACTTATTTGATGTATCATGAAATGTAGTTTCATGATTTTTTCTATAATCTAAATTTTATGATCGCAGATCTTTGGGTAAGAAAAATCTGTCTTTGTCAAAACTGTCTATGACCACAAAATGAGAAGAAAAAATGGACACAACAGACATAAAATTAAATAAATAATTAAAACCATTCAACTCTGTTTAGCACAAAAAAAAAAAACATGAAAGAATACGCTCAGGAACAAGTTTGCTGTAAAATGACTTTTGTATAGTTGTAAAATTTGTTTTATAATCCTGAACTGAGCCATCAGTCATGGCAGACACAAGATGTACAGCTCTAAGAAATCAAAGCAGCATGCCTTTAAATATAAAACAGCTTGAGCTAGTTTTACACCTCAAGCCTTCTGAATAAATAATGGCCCTCTCTCACTGTTTGTTCACTTTGAGGTGGCAGATGAAGACAAATATTGATGACAAAATGGCTTTGCTTGTCAGGCAAACATTTTTAAATCCCCTCTGAGCTGTCCTGTGTCATACCTTCTTTACAGAAATGAGGAAGATGACAAATTAGTGCACTGATACCAGACATGTGGTCTTGTTGAGCGTATAATTGTAAGGGACCATCTTGGGGCTGACCATCTGATCATGGGTAAATAGCTCTGGCAATATTCTTTCATGCTGCTTTTTTGCAAAAGGAAAGCATTAAGTCAATGGTAATATTGTGGTTAGACTACAGAGGCTCAGTTGTCCATCTCAAGATCTTAAAGGAATATTCTGGGTGCAGTACAACAGCAGTTCAACAGCACTTGTGGCACAATGTTGACTACCACAAAAAAATATTTCAGCCTGTCACTATGAAAGAAAGAAAGAAAGAAAGAAAGAAAGAAAGAAAGAAAGAAAGAAAGAAAGAAAGAAAGAAAGGGAAATTAAAAAGAAAAAAGTTAAGGCCCTTTCACACCAAGAACGATAACGTCTCGGTTACGTATGTAACCGTTGTTCCCCGAAGGAGGGAGCGGAGATGTCACATCAATGACCGACGAATTGGAAATCTCCGGACCGATCTCACGGCAATTCGTATATTTTACAAGGTGGCTAATTCGTATGGATTCGTATGCCCTCATTCGTACAAATTCATACGATTTTTGCCAAATCGTATGTATTTTACTAGTTGCACAATTTGTGTGAATTTGTATGAATGACCTACACCTAACCCTGCCCCTAAACCTACCCGTCACTGGGGTTTAGACAATTCGTACAAAATCGTACAAGTGAGGTCATATGAATTCATACGAATTAGCCATCTCATTAAATATATATGAATTGGTCATGAGATAGCATTGGAATCTTGCCAGGGAGAACAATCTAGTTCGAGTGCAATTTCATCCAGCTGCTGTTCATCGCAGCGCGAGCAGAAATGGGCAGCAGGTGCAGCGCATATTCAGCCGAGTGGGTGTAATCATTCTGCTTACCAAGAAGCTTCAGTGTCTAAAAAACACGGGTTTAGAGCTATACCGTGGAAGAATACACATATGGGATCCCGTCAGTAATCCCTGAAGGAAGTGGTAGGAACCTTGGGAACGTAGTCAAGCCAAGGTCTCAGAGATACATGGGCCAGCCAAAACTCTAGGCATGATTCATCGACCGAAAATGCCTGCAGGTCCCCTACACTCTTGATGGAAGCCAAAACAAAAAGTTTTTATTGACAGAAACTTAAGCTCGACTGATTGCAAGGACACAGATGGGACCTGCTGAATTGCTCTGAGCACCAGACTCAGGTTCCAGGAGGGTATGTAGGGCGGTTGAGGAGGATTTAACCCTCTCGCCCCCCTAAGGAACCTAACAACCACGTCGTGCTTCCCAACTGTCTTGACATTCATAGGGTGGTGGTGTGCGGATATCGCAGCAATGTAAACTTTAAAGGTGGAGGGAGACAGCCTTCGATCCAACCCTTGCTGCAGAAAGGACATCATGGCTGTGATTGAGCACCTTCGGGGGTCCTCTCAGTAAGAAGAACACCACTTGACGAACAGGTTCCACTTCAAGGTGCAAGCGTGTCTCGTAGACCTTCTCGTGCTGAAGTGATGGTGTCCACTACCTCCTGGAGTAGGTCACCTAGAACCCCGTGTCCCATCCAGGGACCAGACATGGAGTTTCCAGAGGTCTGGACATGGGTGCCCCATTTCTGAGAAAGTAGATCCTTCCTCAGAGGATACCGCCAGGGAGGGGCTGTCGCAAGGAGCATCAGTTCTGGGAAGCAGGTCCAGTTGGGCCAATAAGGCCCAGGACCAGGAGCAGGAGGCTCACTGGGGGGAATGCATATTTGCGCAGGCCCCTGGGTCAGCTATGTGCCAGAGCATCCTTCCTGAGTGTTCCCTCGGTCAGGGAATAAAACAGCTGGCAGTGAGAGGTTTCTGGAGAGGCAACAGTTCTACCTGAGTGACTCTGAAAAGTCTGTAAATCAGCTGGACCGTCTGGCGAGCGCAGCCCGTGACAGCTCGTCAGACGCACGGTTGACCAGACCCGGAACATGAATGGTACAAAGCGACCTCAGATGTTTCCGACTCCAGAGGAGAAGATGGTGGGTGAGTTGCGACAAGTGACGGGAGCGCACACAACGGTTGTCTTCTGCTGCTCTAAATGTTCAATTTATTTAACCCTCTGGTGCTATTGGATCATTTTTGGCCGGAAAATTTAACGCTTTAGTTTTTTCGAATTTTTTTACTTTATCGAAATAGTATGAAACTTGGTAAAGGTTTCACCACTAGCTATGTAAACGCACACACACAAAAATAATCATTAAACCTGATTTGAAAAGGTTAAATGGTCCTGACAAAAAATAGTTACACTTGTACCGTTCACGGTCAAAATGACTGCATTGGAAATGAATGGGAAGTGAATTTCATCTAGTGGAATTTACTGTGCCTAAACAAATTTCTCACTAGTTTTGTTTATGATGAGATATTAACCATACATTTTGAACACAACTTATTTTGCGTTGATTTTCACACAGTTTTAGAGTAAAACATGTTTTCCAAAATATATATTTCATATAAAATCTAAAAATAGTCTTTTTTAAAAAGTTAATAATAATAAATTTCTAACTTTTTTCAGCTTCATTTTTTTTTTACTTTTTCACTGCAGAAATAAAGTGTATTCTTTAAAAGAGACCAAACTTAAGTTTGCTCCAAAGCATTCAATATTTACGGCAGTTTAAGTTGGAAATTTTATTTTCTGGTCTTTGCTCAAAAATTGGCTAACAGGTAATAAATTGAAAAAAAAGAACAAGTATTGTACATTCATTTCAATGAAACAAAAATTTAATTTTGGTCATTCTGTCCACCATACGAGTAGAACCAAAGGGTTAAAGCAGGATGGATTCTGATTTGCTCTCAGTGTTTTAAAAAAAAAAAAACATTGTTGTTTTGAAAGTACTTCCAGCAATACTGTTCCTCTGTGCTGTTATTTTTTGTTGTGGTATGGACTCTGCTATTCTTTTAAATTTCGATTAATTTTTTTAACTATATCTTTATCATTATAATTAACATCCTTGGTGTTAATGGGCCTTTGTGAGGCACTTATAATAAAAATAAATGGAGCCAGTTTTTGCATGATTGAAAGCAAAAATGTGAGGTTTATAATTTTGTAAAAGCACTTACATTCATTTTTCTATTAAAAATAGTTTTATTTGAGCTGTAAAGTTTTCTCGTCAATTTTTCGGTTATTTCAAGGTTTTTAGCTTATCATGAAAGCAAAGATATAAAATTGTATTTACTGCATAAAATTATTTGTAAGCTTTTTTACAATGATATAATGTACAAACATATTGTTTAGCCTACCACTTAAGGCTTTGCTATTGAAACCTACTGCTATGTATTTAACATTTGCGTTAATTTACATCGACATATAGGCCTAACATTTACAGATTCACTTCCATTGTAAGTACATCACTGTATAACCCATAAAAGGAGGGACATGTTATATTATTTTTGTCAACATCATGCCACAAGATTGAGCTTAATCTATACTGAACTCAGAAAATTCCTTTTTGTGTCCTTGCAAACCATCTTACCCTCATATGTACAGTAACCCACCAATGACCACCAAGAGCTTTTCTGCACCCAATCTGGCAGGTTAAAGCAGTAGCTTCAGCAGCAGGGATAAACGATCATGGTACAAGGTAAGATGTCTGTAGTCCCATGAGGAATGAGGCTCCACTTGCACAGTTGAAGCAGCAAAAATGGGGCCAAACCTGCCTTTGTGATTGTTCTCTAATCTACAAGCGTATGAGCCTTTGGGATTGATGATCCTGATGGTCCTTATCAGCTGCCGGAGGAACCCCGTGGAATAATGATCACCCACAAAGGTTCCCTGATAAATCAATGTTGACTGGGCAGAAGGAGAGCTCTCTGATTGTGTGCACAGGCTATGAGTTGTCAAAAATATGATTGCCGGCGAGGCGAGGTTCTCCTGCATCCTGTGTACTAGCTCATCATTCCAATCGAGACGCTCTGCCAGTGTGCTCCTCTTTGATATTGAGAATGAGAATGGAGGTACAGGCCAAATATAGAGGAGGAAATGAAGAGAAAAACATGACAATGAAAAAGCAAAGCTAACAGAAATATCACAAAAAGAGAACAAGAACCTGAAAAAGAAACTTACTAAGAAAAGTACTAAGAGACAGTTAGATGAGGGATAAAAGGGTTTTTCAAACTGAGGTTCATGGAGGCCACATAGAAAAAAAAACTTTAGTAATAATTTTAAAAAACTCTAAATCTTCATTTATACATTTCATCTTTCAGTCCATTAAATATATATATAATAGTTCTTAGAGTCATTGTTGTCGTCTTTAACTTGTTTACTAGTTACGGTATATGCCAGTATTTTCTGTTTTGTTAAAATAAAAACAAAGCTGTACCAATCAATTTGAACTAAAATATTTGTCTATTTTCTTTATTATTTATCTTATTTTTATTTATTTTTAATTTTTTGCTAATATACTAATATACTGCTGTTTTTAGCTATGTTTCAATAGATTTCCATTACAAAAAAAGAAAGAAAGAAACTTATGGCTTGAATAACTCTCTCCTCCAACCTTTACAAATGTGGAAATAACTTTTACTGTATCTTCTGGTCATGCTGCAAAATTGAAATGGACACACTGAAATGGAAAATAAAAATACTAAGGAAGATATATATATATATATATATTTTTTTTTTTTTGCAGTGCCTACAACATTCAATGCCATGCCATGCCATGACTTTCTGATGTGATTTAAGCCCTTGTTAGGCCTTGTTAAGAATGAAGACTTTTTAAAACCAACACAAACCATGTTTATATACACAGTACAAACTATATAAATTAATATACATGAACCCTTACCATGCTTTAGGATAAGGGTCCTTTTATAGAGCATTATCATTTTGGAGTGTCCTTGGCATTAAAAAGTACAAAAACCTTAATATCTCAGTCATGGAGTGATGCCTCCTTGTCTCTCTCTGTACTTATGGCACTGACTATCTGTATTTGATTTATGGTGGATGCAATGATGAACATATGCTCCACAAACCATGTCAGAGCAGAGGCAGATAAAATGCATTGCTTGGTCGATTGTAAATCAAAAATAAATTTCCTGCCCTGCAAATGACAAATATGGCATGGAAAATAATGGATTTGGGAGATCTTGCTGTGTCTGTGGTGTTAATAAAAACAAACTATTACACTACTGAATGTTTTATTCTACTCTATTCTATATTTTATCTATTGGAACAAGGAATCCTAATAGGAAAAGAAGTTTCATTATGATTTCAGATACAGGTTGTGAAGTGGCTAGTGCGCTACATGTCTGCAGAAAAACTCAACCCTGACCCCCACACGTACAGGATGTATTGTTGAGAGAAATAGTCAGTTAGGTTTGGAGAAGGGCTGCTGGGAGATTGATCCAACAAAACCTGCAGTATTGCAATTGGGTAGATTATATTGGCATTCTCTTCTCACAGTGTTTCTACGAAATTCGAAAACAAATACAATCCTTGTGAAACTCACCCCGACTAAATCAATCAAACATAAGCACACTGTAAAAAAAATTCCATAAAATTTACAGTAAAAACTGGCAGCTGTGGTTCTACTGTAAACAAAAAGGGTTAACAAAGTTTTAGGTTTTACAGTTTTCATTTAAATTTACAGTTAAATACCGTAATTTTGTTAACTGATACAATGTTAATATACCAACCTATTAAAATATTGAAATCTGTTTTGTACCTTTGAAATGCACTGATAACCACCAAATGCAGGTGGTGATGAGACAGTCACATTATGAACCAAAGCCCAATCACAAGCAGCTTTTAAATTATAGCATATATAGAAGGTGCACAGTGTCATTGACACAAGCACTAAACACCATCATGGTGAGACTCATCAAACTGAAATATGCTATAAACATTAATTTTATGGTTTTATCAAGTTTACGTTTTTTTTTCCCTGTAAATTTTACAGGAACTTACCGTTAACCATTTAACAGGTTTTTACTGTAGAATTTTCACTGTTTTTTACCGTTAAAATCCCGATAATTTTTTACAGTGCACATTATGTCACTGGGACATTGTCCACGCCACAGCAGCAGTCTCATGAGAGAGAGTATTCAGAGCAGTACACAGCAGGGCCTCAACAAAACACACATATGGGAACAAGATGGATATAACACGTCATGCAAACACATGCACACACACACATCGACTTATATACACATTACCAACCACAAACCATCCTAACACAATACCTATCTGCTCTCTGTTGGGGTAGAACATCTGTTATGAATCATTGATGTGAGCTTCCCAGCCCCCCTCGTCCAGTAACAGAGCACATAACACATCCATTAACTGAAGCACTGATAGGAAAAATCTGAGTTAACCTCTTCCTCCAGAATTCCATCATGCAGGTGAAGGAGAGGGCGAGACAGGAGAGAGCAGGCTCCATCTTTAGGGGAGGAATGACTTCTACATAATATGAGCCAGAATGCCACACTCTAATTTATAGCAATACGTTGCTGTATCGATTGAACCACTTTAATTCAGTTCAGTGCACATAATAGTGAAGTAAAGGTGGTTATTAGAAGTAGAAGTAGGTAATTGCAAGATAATGTTAAAAATATCACAACAAGTCACTTTGTAGTTTATAAAGTTGCAATTGTGAGATATAGTCAAATTTAAAGAAACAACATGGCAATTATGAGAAATAAAGTTGGAATTGTGAGATGTAAAGGCATAAATATGACAAATAAAGTTGGAATTATGAGGGAAAAGTTGCAGCTATGACAAATTAAATTGTAATTTTCAGACAAAGTCACAAATGTGAGATGCAGAGTGACAATTATGACAAAAAAGATGCAATTATGAGATGTGCATTCGCAATTATGACAAAGTTGTAACTGTGAGACAAAATTTCAATTGTGAGAAGTAATGTCACAATTATGACAAATAAAGTTGCAATTATGTCATATAAAGTCGTAATTATGAGTTATGTGTCCAGTTAAGAAAATATAGTCACAATTGTGAGATGTAAAGTCGCAATTATGACAAAGTTGCAATTGTGAGACTAAGTCAGAATTTGTGATAAATAATTTGTAATGGTTAGATATAAAGTCACAATTTTGAGAAATATTCTCAATTGTGAGATTTAAAGTCTCAATTTTGACCAAAATCTGTAATTGTAAGATATTATGCCACAATTATTACAAATAAAGTCACAGCTATGAGAAATAAAGTTAGAATTATTACAAACTGTAATTGTGAAAAAAGTTAGCAGTTATGGGAAAAAAATATAGTCACAATTTTGAGATATAAAGTCGCAATTACGACAAAGTTGTGAGATATAAATTTCCAAATGTCAAATTGGATTAGATCATTATCTATTTCAAGTAGTTTGTTTAACCATCAACATTTAACACTACTTTAGTAACACTGAATGGTCAATGAATTGACAAACTATTAGAGAACTGAAGTACTTAGCAACGTCTTCACCCCAAAATTGCTCCTTAAACAGAACTCAGTAAGTGCCTAAGAAAAAAACGAGCCTCCTCTGTCCTTGTAACCCTAATTACAAGGCCAGAGAGCCAGCGGCAATCAGTTTGAATTATGGCAGCTTATCAGTTGAACATCTATTATGGATTGCATAAATCGTGCTGGGGATGGTATTGACGAAGTGCGCTGTGAATCTGTGTGGAGCCCATGGTGATACTGAAATTAATCTCTCATTAACGTAGGTAGTTAGTGTGCTTGCTTCACCTCTTCCTTTCATCTGTCCATTCTTCTTTTCATGCTGTTCAGTGAGAGAAAAGAGAGCAGGTTAAGGGCTTTGATTCAGAGCTACGAACAAAGACGTGAGTGAGATCAAAGCCTGTGTACTGCGAGAAGGGAGAAGAAACAACCTTGAAAAGGAGCAAAAGACAAAAAGAAAGCGGTCATCTAATCAGCTAAGATTGAAATAGAAGATACAGAAAGGGAGAGACAGTTTAATAGGAAAACAATCGAATAGATGGAAATTACCTAATAACAGCCGAGGACTGCACGCCTAGCTCCACCGAATGGAATTGCAAAAATAATAATGACTGGTTTCAAACAGGTTTCCTGAACACTACCTCCATCTACCATTGGTTGGAAAAACAGATAGCCCCACCCTAATCATCTAAAACTATGCCTAATCATCTGCAATCGTCGGTAATTTCACCAATCACTCAGAAAACATCTACTATATTTAGTGCTGTCAAATCGAGTAATCATGATTAATCGCATCCAAAATAAACATTTGTGTTTACATAATAGCCTATATGTATATACATGTAAATATTTCTTAAATATATACATGTATGTGTGTGTTTTTATATATACATACAAATATACTATAATATAAAATTACTAATTTGCTATTTAAATCCATTTAAATATTAATAAAAATAATTACAGTTATTTAAATAAATAAATAATAATAATATAAATAATAATAATAGACTATATTTACAGAGTGCCTTTATAAAACTCAAGGTCAAAAAACTATGACCACAGTACAAATCAGAAAGAGATAGGTAGAATAGTAATAACAGAATAATGAACTCTTTAAAATAAAGCTTCTTTATTGGTATCTATGGTTCCATGAAGAACCTGCAACATCCATGGAACCTTTCCATTCCACAAAAAAATTCTTTAGATGATTAAAATGTTCTTCAGGCTAAGAAAACAACTGCTATTTTAAGAACGGTTCTCTGAAAGGTGCTTTGAGGAACCAAACATGGATCTTCTATTGTATCATTTTGAAACCCCCATTTTGGAACTATAATTTTTAACAGTGTACGCAAATGGAGGGAAATCATCAGCATATACAAATACTTATGAATGAATGTCAGTGGAGAAAAACAGTCACCTTTTTGGCTCACATCTAGTTGTGTATAAACTGGAATACACTATATGACTTTTGCCCGATTTACAGTTTTGATAAGTCAACGATGGTTGCTGAAAGTCAGAGCCAGTCTGTAGATTTGAGTTGACAGAGTCCATAGAAAATCGCAAAGTGTGTGATGGTCACAGATTCAGATTTTTTGCATCAGACTATGAATTCATCCAATCAGAGGGTATCAGACATGCTTGATATTTTAGAACACATATTGTTTTCATTTGTCAAGCATCTCTCAGCAACAATGCACATTTCTGCGTGAGTTTGTTGTGATCGGAAGTTTGGTAGATCCTGTATGATGGCCAGTTTTCCTCTGTGACCATGTTCTAAGTTGGTAAGTGCATGAATCTGTTTTAAAAGTTGTGTAGTGAATTGCAGCCTTAAGAGAAAGTATTTTGAAATTAAAAAATGACACTTCATTGTTCTTATGAGCAGGGGCCACTCGGAGACATGGGAGAGAACAGATGAAAAAACATGACAGATAGATAATGTATCTGTACATGACAACAGAAAGAAAAGAGGGATGCAAGACAGATAAACCGGATGATGGGGTATAAAAGGGGGAGATAAAGACAGACAAAGCGAGAATGAGAGAGAGAGAGAGAGAGACTAATACTGTTGCTAAGGGCAGGATCTGATTCATTACAACATTAGTGGAGGAGTGAAATCAAGGACGTGCTTAATATGGAGGAGAGACTCCCTTTTACATGATACTAAGAAGAATGGCAAGTGCATTCACCAACAAACACCTACAGTAGCAGCAGGTGTTAATATCACACAGTAATATACTTCAACACCCACACTAGCTAAACTTGGATCACTGATTGAAATTTCTCAGTCTTGGCTACCTTTTCAGTTGTTTATTTTGGTTTCCTCAGGTAAATTCTGATGTTTGTAATATGCAAATCATCTAAATCTTTCTCGTTTTGCCCCCTATGTGCACTAGAGCCGCACACCCACGTACACCCTCCAGCTATGTTCACTAATTAAAGAGAAAGGAGACTCAATACAAAGAGAAAAACAGAGAGATGCCTTTGGGCTTTGAGGGACCTGTGGGTCTCCAGATTTAATCACAACGCTGCCGTTCGCTGCCCACGTGGTCCATCTGGAAATAGGCCACGGGTAGAAAAGGGCAGCTCAGGGTTCAGCTCTGAGTGAAAATACAGCAACTGAGTGAAAAATGGTGAGCATATGAGCGTAAAGGGGTGGGCCCACAAATTACAATGGGTGGCCTTTGATGACATTTGTATTGTGAGTTCATATGTTTCTGTTGGGACTTGGAGGAAAGTTTCTGGGTCTCTACCAATCTGTGGACAACGTGAGCTGACCTCTGATTGATTTTAACTGCAAGGACAATGAGCATATAGTGTCTGGCTCTGTGTTTTTTTCCAGGTTCAATGAACATGACGTGGTTTGAGGTAACACTAGGACAGCATGGCATGGAAAGATACTTAAAACATTGGAGGAGCAATAGGAGGGAGGTCAAGGTAAAGATGGTGAGAAGGAGAATGAAAAGGCATATTCTCAACCATCTGGTAGTCATTTGTAGAAGCTGAGTCTCTAGATGAATTTGAAAAATAGCCAAACAGCAGTATTGCAAAGGTGACCTCAACCAACAGAATGATCAAATTAAGTCAAAATCAAAGGTTTCCACATCGTCTGATTTACGCACCCCCATCGCTTTTAAACTGTGGTAGAAGTTCAGGATCGTAGCATGCATAAAATCTGATCTATTCATGTATTTTTGCTTTTATTTTGACTAATATTGGTCCCTCATAAGCAAAAAGTTTAATAAAAAAATGTGCAGGCAAAAAATAAATAAATATGACATGATAAAATTTGATTTTTTAAACAAAAATATATAACTACCTTTATATTTTTAAGAAAGAACCTCCATATACCATCATCATCATATTTATTAGGTTAAATCCCCTGTTCTAGAGAGCCATGTAATAAATTAACAACATGTTGCAAGCGAATATACTGTTAATCAGATTTATTTATTTATTTCATTCACTGGATTTG
Source organism: Barbus barbus (assembly GCF_936440315.1). Classification (NCBI taxonomy): domain Eukaryota; kingdom Metazoa; phylum Chordata; class Actinopteri; order Cypriniformes; family Cyprinidae; genus Barbus; species Barbus barbus. Next base: position 12,009,437 of record NC_136721.1, read on the forward strand.
TGAGCTTGAATTATACATCCCAGCAGCCTGTTGGTTTAAGTCATTTGATCCCTATGGGATTCATAGCCGAATGAAAACTGACAAACCTTCAAGTTAATTGGTCATCAGAGACCTGAGGTGCACAGTCCAGCAGTGACAGGGCCATGACCTGGCAATTAAGATCAATATTTCATTCAATAAACCGGCCTCTTCATCAAGGTTGTGACATGCACCAGCTTTGAGAAGGGCAAACAACATTCATCACTACAAGTCAATGAATGTCTCTCAGTGAAATTTCACATTTCTCAAGGTTGAAACAACAAATAATGTTTGAGGTACTGAAATATGCTGTGAGTAAATTAAAGTGAGAAATAAACATTCATCTACAATATGGATACACGTGAGATTAAGATTTCATAAACAATAACAGAGCAAACTTCCCAATGCTTTGAATATTGGTATTTAAATTAGGTATTTGTCAGCTCACTTGGAGTCACCTTGAACACTACTTCTGCAATTTCGACTGAATGTTAAACATGTGTTTAACATTAAAAGAAACTTAATTTTTCATTAAGTCATTGGATCTAACCTTTGCCTGAACTGATGTCATTTACATCATAAAACATTCATAAATCCAACCTGACTGCAAATTATGCATGCCCATAAGTCTCTTATTTATTCTAAATATGTGATCTAGGTCCCTCCAGAGAAAGTGAAATCTGAGGGCTGAATTTCTCATATTTCACATAATAATATTCTTAATGTTTCATAATCAAAATAGCAATATACTTTTATTTCAAATTAAAGTCAGTGTTTCTGGTTGACTAATTTACTCCTCTGAACATGCATTAAACTTCTCTCTTGGCTTGAATTCAGAAATTATCAGGAATTAGACTTTAGCAGGACTCTCTCAGATAGAACCACTAATGAGGGGCCATTACGAGCATCTCTGAAGCCCCAGACAGGAGAGAGGCTAGGCTAGTGTTCATTAAGTGATCGCTATGCTGATGATCCTCCACCAGCAGATGGAGAAAAAAAAAATCATTTGCTAAGTTGTTCCCATGCAGAACGATCCAGAGCTATAGAAGAATATAATGTGTGAGTAAATTATGAACAAAGAGTTAATGTAAAAGATTTTTTTGTTGTTGTTAATGGAAAACAAGATTTGTGTTTGTTTACTTTTAATTTACACCATCAATGTCATTCAAACAACAGCATGATTGTGTGATATTGCTTTCAATAACTTAGGAGTAGCTAACATTAAAGCATAATTCCAAACAAAACTGTCGTGTGTCTCTGAGAAACACAAAGCAGTGGTATTTCATTCCTGAATGAATCAGTGTTTTTGAATGAATCGGTTGAGTGACGCAATGACTCACTCATAAAAGCAGTCACTTCTAGCATACTGATGTAAACTGCAAAGGAAGTTAAGGTCATTGCACAATGAGTCTGAAATTTGCGTATGCGTTTTTTCGTATTCATTATCCTAAAAATTCATCACTCACAGAAATCTTACACACTGAGTCCGATGTGTATTACTTAATCCGTTGCAAAAAAAATCACAAAACAGTACTAAATGGAGTCTTCAAGCAGTGAGGATGATTTGGTTGTCCTCTCGCTTCTTAAAAAGAGAAAAAGAAAGTAAATACTGGGTCCATCCTTTCCCCCACAGGAGCAGCGGGATCACAGGTTATTCAAAGTTTACTTCAGGATATCAGTGGCTCAGTTTGATGCTTTGCTAGCGAAACTAGAGCCACATATTAAAAAGAAGACCTCCAATTTCTGTGAACTCAGTGTGGAAGGATCTTTACAGTGCTTTGTGCTGTGAGACGAAGTGGATGAACTTGACAATCGCCATTCTGGATTTGGGTGTTCGCAAATTGCTTGTACGGTGGCTCTGAATTGTCAAACACCTCTCAAAATGCTTGCTACGGATGCAAAAAAAGCCTAAAATTGAACTTTTGGAGGCAGTGTGTAAATGTGATAGACAGCGTGAGGTCGTATTTATTTTTCAACATGCGATAATTTTTAAGTGTGCAATGGCTTTTACTGTAAAATGCATAAACTGACAGTCTGTCTGGAAAGCATTAACAAAGATAATCATACTAGTGATACGAAAAATCACAGTGACGGTATATCAAGATCAGATTCGAGGTCTTACAGTTGTGCAAAGATTCATAAACATGTAGTTTAAGGAGACTGAAATGTATTCTGAGCTGAGTACCCATTGGGATGTGCTTGGAAGCAAGGGCAAACCCAGACACTTCTCATTTGACCTACCACTAACGACAGTACATTACTCGGGTCACAATCTGCACTGAGGCACCACAATGGCATTCACTCACTTAATTCAGTCCTATTTTCTCTCAGGCAGACACAAAGGTCAAACAAAACTTTGCTTCCAATCCCAAATTATATTATTTCTTCAGTGGAATATAAAGAGAAATGTTGAAGAATACACTGACCACTTTTTTGTAACTAAAGGCTATATAGCTACCTTGTGCACTGTAGGCTATTCTGTAGGCTATTCGCTATAAGCCATAATGCTTTTGCATATATATACATACATATATATATATATATATATGTATACATATTCTCGAAAATGGTGGCAGAATGTCCTGGAAGAGAAAAAAGCGTTGAATAAAGTCATTATTTTAGTTTTCCTTGCATACAAAAAGTACTGTCAAAGCTTCATAAAATTACAGTTGAACCACTGATTTTACATGGACTATTTTAACAATGTCCTTACTACCTTTCTGTGCCCTCTGTAGTAGCACCCTTGCTGTCTATGCAGGGTCAGAAAGCTCTTGGATTTCATCAAAAATATCTTAATTTGTGTACCGAAGATGAACAAATGTCTTACGCATTTGGAACGACATGAGGGTGAGTAATTAATGGCAGAATTTTAATTTTTCAGTGAACTATCACTTCAAGTTGTGAGAAACCACTGCAAATGATTCAGTGTGTGAGTGAACTGTCTAAATGACCTTTTTCAGACCTTTTTGCAAATCCATTTGACTGATTAGATTGATTGATTCATTCATGAATCGCTAGTTCTGTTTCTAAACAGCTCATAGAAAACACAGAACATTATTGCCAAAATGTCATGGATAATGATGATCAAGTCTGTATACTATAATCTACACCATCAGACAACAATTTATTGGTAATATTTTACTGAGGCACAGCAGAATTTCACTGGGGCTCATGCCCCACTAAAAAGTGTGTAGCAATGCCTCTGGCTAGTATGTTATCATTTTGGGTTACACAAAAGAAAGAAAGTCATAGAGGTTTGAAATGACTCATATGGTGAGTAAATGATGAACAATTTTCATTTTGGCATAAAGAATACCTTCAACATCTCTGGTTCCTATGACGTTTTTTCACACATTCAGGTGGCTTTATTTCTGTGGTGGAGAACCGCAATCCCCTGACAATCTAAAGACCCTCAAAACCCCTGCATACCGTTACTCTTGCAGGTTACATTCATCACTGTCAGACCCCTGCTCCTATACCAGCATACATACCAAGGTATCTGCAGACTTCCCCAGTATAAGGAGAATAAGGAAGCCTCAGCACTCCCCAGTTTGACAAACACTAGAGGTTCATGGGTGAATCTCTAGTGACAGGAGGCCTGTGCATGATGGATGTCCTCTAGCAGATGGAGGCTATCTTTCAGGAGCAGGAGAGACCTACTGGCCCCAGGACGTAAGTTGCACTCTAAATCTGGATTTCCAAGATGTACCCAAGTAGTTAAGTGAACTCTAACCAGGATAAATTAGGGAAATTAACATTCTGTGCTCTTATTTGAATGTTTTACACGTAAACTTTTGACAGCGTAAATCTTTTGGCCCTCTGGAACTAGAAAATGTGTCCAACCGTTGTTTTCTTTGATATAATGCACATCTAATAAGTGAAAAACACAACTGACAGCAGCAGCTAAGTAAAAACAGGGTCACATGTCCTTGCACTCAAGATAACAAAGTGTTTTATCATCTTTATAAGGTCAATATCTGCCCACAGTCATACAGGCATAGACTGCAAATCTGACAACGCTGACAGCATCTTGCAATGTATTTACCTGGAACTTAATGATAAGAATAAATGCTCTTAGAGGTTTTGGGATCTGAATTAAAAGCTGACAGCATAAACTTGAAGGCCATTAAACAATTGTGGATAGGTAATGCGTATTTGAAACATTTGTACACGTCAATTTTTTCATAAATGTACTGTAAAACATAAAGGAAATGACGTCATTCTGCAAGGAAAGAAACAAAGATTATTGAATTAACTAGTGGAATGTGCCAGAAAACATTCTGACTTCTTTTCATGAAGGACATACCATTGTAATTTTGTATTGTCGTGTGACGGGACAACAAAGTTTGAAGGAAGGTCATGCTGAGGGAGTGTGTTTCTAAAGCAGGATTCGTGACTCATTTTAGACTGTAGATATAGTCATGCAGCTGTCTGATGAAATAAATGATAAAAAGCATGAATAATTCAAAAATACAATCTTAAATGCGGAGAGAGTTTTAGAAAGACCTTAATTGAACTGGTCAGATTGACCTAGACATCCCTGGCCTACACTATTTCATATCGTTCCAATAAAATTATTATTGCTCATAATAGAAGTTTGAATTGGCAAAGATCACCGTAAAAAAAAATTACATTGGAACTGGTTTTGAAAATAACGGAGTGCAATATTTGGATATGTTAAGCTAAATGGTGCCAAAAATAAATGTCATAATTCATTTTTTGACAGTTGTATTCAATTAAATGCCACAGAGCCACAGAGACAGTTTTAAAACTCTGCAAATGTATGCACTTATTAACTCTAATATATTAAAGATCCATGAATCATTTATATGTACCTATCAGGCTAAAATAAAAAGCATTTATTATTCATGTCTAAATTGTTAGGACCCAGAGTGAGCTTGTTGGGTCAAGTCTAATTCAGTCTGAGATAAATCTATTTATAAATATGCATTGCTTGGTAATGTAAGGTTTTAATTGCACAGTTGCATAACTGTAAGTGTCTTTTTTATAGTAAACAATTATCTCTCCTAATGCATTAAAATGCATGTTTATGCAAAAAAAAACAAAAAAACATTTATACCAAAATTACAAGAAATCTCAGTCAAGGGATGTGCGAGTGAATAAGGAAATGTTTTCGACTGAAATCTGTAAGTTCTTACAGTGATTTTCCAAGTCAGCCCTTTTGAGAGGGATGTTATGCCTCTGTATAAAAGGCATGACAGTAGAGGAACAGCATTGTATAATTTAATTGGCTCGAGACAAACTCACTGCAGCATGCTGATAGAGTTTCCAGCAAGCAGCCAGAGGGGCCTCTGGAAGTTCAGAAGGACTTATCAGCTCACAACAGTGGGGTAATACTATTCTTTCAGCTCAGCAAGCACATCCACTGGCTATGTTCTCACAACATTCAGATGACATTGGGAGACTTCATCATGCCTGGAAAGGGTGATGTTCACAGTTACATGATGCTTGGTGTGGGCTTAAATGATTTCCCTGATGCCCACTACATCACATCTGTCCATATAGAAATCCTTTCACCTTGATACACCAGCAAAAGAATTATTTACCCAAAAAATGAAGATTTTTTCACACTCATGTCATTCCGAACTTAAAAATCACAATTATGACTTGACTTTGAGATATGACTATGAGATACTATGAGAAAAATGTGAAAATATGAGTCATAATTACAATAAAAAAGATGAAAAACTTTGAAATTACGTACATAAATTAGAAATAAATAAATACATTATATACATTATATGCATAGCCTACACATAAAATATACATACCTAAAAATTCACATTAAAAATGTAGTTGTCATAATTATCACTTTTTGTCATAATTTCTAAATTTGGTTAATTATCTCTTCATCTCATAATTATGACTTAATCTTATAATTTCGATTTTTCATGTCCTAATTAGGAATTTATGTCAAAAATATGGTTAATCAAAGCATTTTTTTCTTGTGTCAGGAATGTGTTTCCATTCTGTAACACACAATCTCAAACATAACACCAAAGCCTTGCTCCATTGAAACACTGGAACACTACAATTTAACATAATGGTGCATTTGGTTGTTAAGAGCTTGTGATCTGATCATCCTTTGTGGAGATCTGTTCTGATTATTCAGCAACTGCTCTAAGTAAAACATGGGATCAGGGTTTTGTGAATGAGTCAGTGACGAGATCAGCTGTGTGGGTGTTTGTTAGAGTGATTCAGCAGCTTAACGCTTACTATCACAGTCCCATCAAAGAGCATCCGCTCTTCCAGTCGCTTGATGGATCCCTCCTCCTTTTTTGCCATTTTCTACACAGAATCCTCTGATCTGTTCACCGGAACTGACAATTCAGGCAATATAAAACAAAACCTATCATCTCAGGAAAAAAAAATCAAATATCCATAATAAATAATACAAAAAAAAAAACAATCTTAATTATTTCGCTAAATTAAAGTACTATAATTACACACATTTGTGGTACTGCATTTAACTAATCATATAGTTCAAAGATTGATAGATCTCAATTAGGTATGCACAATATTTTTGCATGTAGATTTTTTTTTTTTTCTATCAGTACTGGACATTTAATTGTGGATGTCCTTTTCATGACTAGATTCCCTTTGCCATCACCCAACGCTCTGTTAAATGTAATTTCTTAGCAATTCTCAAAGTGAATATAAATTTTTCATATTATACTTGGCCATACTGTGATGCCTAAAAGCCATTTGTAGCCTTTATTTATTTATTTATTTTTTTACTGATTGATGTTTAATTTATTCAGACAAAATTATATATTATTTTAATACTAACCATTTACAAGTTTTGAAAATTGAAAATGATCTTCAGACTTGTAATATTGGTGCATCCCTACTCACAACAATAGCAAACATTTTCTCATGCAGATTAAAAAACTTTCTCATACAGAAAACAATACAAACAGAAATGATTAATAAATGTTACAAAGGACTGCAAAGTGTAATAAAAAGACAGCAATTTTAAAACTAACCCCCCCCCCCAGACTCAACCTTCAACCTTCAACCTGCAGATAGTATAGCAATTGATGTCACAATATAGTGCACAATGATAGTGATAATAATCATGTGCTGGAAAAGTATAATAAAGCCTGATCAAAGTTGCATTATGTCACTTGTGTATCTTTAGGATCCATGATCCTGACTGCTTTTTTGCTCATTACATTTGTGGAAAATGCTTGGCGAAGCATTTTATCTGTTAAGAGTGCAATTATGTTCTTGTTTGGAAGTTCCTGAGAGCATTGCTTTGGGGTTGCACAACAATCTGCTCTAAAACCGGTCATGTTCTTCTTCCAATAAAATGCAGCAGAGAACCCCTTTGTTTAATCACGAGTCTAAAATGCGGACTAAAGGTAGTCAGTCGAAAGCTCTGGAGGTGCACAAGACAGTACCTGAGCACCCTGAAGTCACGTTCACTTTACTCTGTCTCAAGGCACATTAGTGAGGCAGACACAATAAGTGAGCAGTAATTAGCAGATTGAGATCATTTCATTTCTGAGCAAGTAAATCAGACACCTCTATGGTAAATTTGTAATAATGATTCACATTTTAGAACTGTCGCAAAATATTTCCTGGCTCTGGCTACAATAATGCACGTATGGTGGTAGACTGAAATAAGCTGTGACTGTACAAACATGCAACTGTGACAAGTTTTCACCGTCTGAGCTTATCTGATATTAATCCTTATGTCTACACTGAAAGAAAAAAATGCATCCATCCATAGAAAAGGTGATTTCTTTTCTTTAACCCTACACTCGTAAAAGTCTTTAAAAATATGAGCAATTGTACTGTTATGACAGATTTTCCATATTGATTCATCACAAGTTCTTTTCTTGCAATTTGAATTATGCATTGCATTGCGTTCTAGGGTTACATTTTTTTCCATAAATTTAACCGATAATGTCCTGCCAGAAAATCCAGTACTTTTTATGTTTTCCTTTTTTTTTTGTTCTTACAGTGTAAAATGAGTAAAACACCTGAGAAAAATCGATACACAAAATCCCTTCATATTAACACAGTACATTGGACCCTATCTTACTGACTTTAGAGTTAGCCAGGGAAATGTCCGTAAACTTTACAAATAATTTCATAGCAGAAAATTACCAGTACAGTTTTTATGGATTTTTAATGGATTTTTTCTTTATTACATCTTTATTATAAATTATTATTATAACTTCATTCTTTTTGGTTGAATGTTTCATAATTTGTACAATACGTAATTTACATGTAAACTCACCGAGTAACAATTATTGCAAGTAACTTGCAGTTTTATGCTTCAACCAACCGGATGATATGAGAAAACACTGATTTTGCATAAATTTCATATTCATTTGATTTTTACAAAAACGTAAACATTTTTTGAAAAAAGCAAGAAGATCCACCTCTAACCATAAACCGAACTGTCATTGGGGAATAAGCAGATTGTAAGAAAAAATATTATTGATATCACAGAATTAGTGACCAATTGCATTGAGAGTATATTGGATTGAACTGCTGTAGTTATTTAATGTAGCTTTAAAATCCAATGATTGCTTACATATAAATAAAACTCCTATGGACTGGATTACATAATTTCCAAGGATGATGATTACCACACTTCATGAAGACTTTTAAAACAAAATAAGAAGATAAGAGTGAGACCCTGACCTTCAGCTGGGTTCCCTTCTGGATGAGGGGCAATAAAACAGGTAGTCTCAAGCATGCCATCGTACCAATGTCTTTCACACTGCATTTCTTTTTCATTAACATACACATTTTCATACCTTGGAGTGATCACCTACCTTAATTTCTGAGCACAACCACATCTCACAGAGTAGATTAAACTATTAGCCAATAATGATCAAAGAATAGTGGGGAAAAAGTTCCTTCTGAAATTCAAATATCTACTCAATTGATATACTTGTATATCAGATTAATGCATTTGGGATGGACGCAAAAAATCTGTGCATTTTACAGTTTCATTCATTTAATTTAATGCTCTGTGTTGACTGTCTTAATTAGTAACAAAAACAGAGGAAATGTTGTAATAGGAGACGTGCCTGAAGACTTTCCACACAGGGCCCATTTAGGTCTTGTTCTAGGCACCAAAAAAGAGGAGAATCACTGATGAGCAAATAAGAGTAGTTGAAATGAGCTGTGAGAAAAGTCATCCAGCCATTCGGCTCTGTTGAGTGAGGAAAGTGCACATATTCAAAATGCAAACCATCAGCTTTCCAACTTGAAATGGTTAGGCTAATGAATCAAATAAAAGTTTTCAGAAGTATTTGGAAAAATAAATGTGTTCAATCTGAATGATAGCCTATGTGCTGTGACACAGTAGATATGAGTGTCGTGAATATAAAATATTTCCCGATCTGCCTCGAGCGAAAGCGATGTGCCACCGCTCACATTGCCAGAGTGCTTCTTGAAGGCAATAATGTATACTAGTGCAAATAAACAAATATTCAAAAATACCTGCAATGGCGAGGTCTATTTGAAACATGCCAGGGGCAACACGGGATGTGAAGCACATTAGTGGTGGAGATGGGACCGTAAAAAATCTGCATATATTTTTAAGTTGGCAAGTCATGAAGGTGCTGGATGGGAAACAATGTCCCTGTGCCTGCAGTACGAGGTACAAAACACTCTGTGACTCATCACTTAAACACTGAAGTATACTGGAATAAACGACTAGACGAGAGAGGGACCCAACCCCCATTGCAAACACACAAAAATGTGACCTTCACAGTTTGATGCTTGGCTTGTGTCTAAAGAAACACTCAGTGCCTGTCCAGTGAACAATAATACAACACTCTAATGATTCTGAGTAGATCGGGTTTTTAAAAAAAATCAATAAAAAGTGACAAAAATGTTACAAGACCTAGTGAATAAATGATGTTGTGTAACATAAAGCTACCACTTCAATGAAATTAATTACACTATTTAAAACATTTATTAAACACATTTATGCTCAAGAAAACAGCTATTGCTATTGTTGCATATGTTGGGTCAATTTATTTATATTAAATTACAAATAAAATGTAAATAATATATAAATATATATAAATCAATATAAATTTAAATAACACATAAACCCATATATATGTATATATATATATATATATATACAAACGTTTTTCTAATGCAAATACAATTCATATTAATATAAATACATATATATTCATATATTTTTAATATATTATTATATACATTATATAATATATATATATATTTATAATGTATCATTATTATTTATTAAATTGTTATATATAATTATATGTATATATATGTATATTAGTATATATATATAAAAGTATATTAGTGTATGTATATATATATATATATATATATATAAACTAATGGTTACTGATATAAAATGAAAGAAAACGAAATAAAACGAGTAGTAATAATAATAATAATAAATTTTGCACATTTACAATTTCACTACATAACTTAAATGGACTGATCTGGTGTGTTTGATGATAATACCTGCATCACTTTATGCACATTGTAGGCCTACTCATATGCTATTCTGGGCTTTCTGTTTCAAAACTGTCCTTCAAAGTAATTTGCATCTCTAAACTCGCATCTAATGGAATTTCAGAAACTAATATAATTAGTTCTAATCCTCAATACCAAGTTGGATTTTCCACAAGATTTCCACCTTCTTTCAACTACTTGCCAGATGGCCTTGAATGCATAATGTATGATAATGCATGATAAAATATACAGCTTTGGACACATCCATATTTCACTGTACATTAAATATTTGTGGGTGGATCTGATTGTTGTTGTAGCCACCAGAAAAATATAACAGGCCTCAGATGCATTATTACAAATCTATAACTACCAATAACTTCTGTATCAAAGGAGGGCAATTTCCTTCACAAAACATAAGAGTGCCCGAGGAAATAAAATTATGCTAAATAATAAAATATAAATGCAATAAAAAAATCTAAATATGTATAAATATTGAAATGTGCTAGTTATGCTATCATCTAAAACTAGTAATAAAAGTTGGAGGATGTTTGTGAAATTTATTCGATTGTGACCTTAACTTTATCACGTGTCATAAATTTTCAATGAACATCCATTAGTGAGGGAGCTTGCTCTTTAAAACTTGTGTAAGGATAAAAAATGTAACGCTTTTTGAGCTTCATATCCGTTCTTCTGTTGTTGTTTTTTATTGAATCATTTAAATTCAAAATTTTACAGTAACCAGGGGGTGAACACACACATACACACACACACACACAAAAAAAGAGATACAAAATTACAATAAAATAGAAAAAATAAATAAAAAATTAAAATAAAACTACAGAAAAATATGGAAATGTTTACATACATTAATACATTTAACAGCTTTCTTATTTATCAGAGTGTAAATAGATTTTAGGTATTGCTTAACTTCTGACTTCAAAATGAGAAACAATGGTTTGTAATTGCCGTACTTACATTTATGTATACTAAACCTTGCCAGCAAAAGTAATAAATTAATCAAATAATATTCCTTATGAAATGACATGTCGTAAGTAAAAAAACAAATAAAACATTTTCAAAACAAAGTTGAAAGCTAGGCATGATATGATTTCTAACAAATGAGCAGAAGTCTGACCAAAAATTGGCTGAGTAAGGACAACTCCAAAATAAATGAAAAAACGTTTCTGTATGTAGACCACAAAATGTACATAGTATATCAATATCAGTTAAATCTGTTTACAAGGAAATAGTTACTGGGGTAATCGTTCTACTGTTTAACATTAACCTCTTTCTCGCTCGTGACGTTTTTTCTTTCCCAGAAGACAACAGCAGGATTTAGTCCATCAATGTTTGGGTTTGGGCCCAACATGCTTCCACCGGACCACCATGAAACCCACCCCAACTGGGACTTAAATCCCCAATAACGTTGTATGGCTTAGACAACCAGTGTCATATATCCCTGAGGTAACTGAGGCTAGCAGTACATATTGGCCTACGAATACAAAGAGAATTCTTCTGAAATGTCATTTGATCATTATTAATCAATTTCTAAAGAAAGAACTGTTTTAAAGCCCAGTAATATCAGTTGAACACATTTGAAGAGATTTTCAAAAGCATAACGTGGTTTATTTCGCCCTCTTTTGGCAGCGACATGAACTTTTCATATTGTGAGACACTCTCGACTCTTTTCACTTCGTACTTTAACCTCGTGAGATAAACACCGAAGCAATGGATGTTCTGCAGATAAACATAAACAAGTGTGAGATAAATGGTCTGACACATAAATTGGATCTCTATGTTTTGGTCTCTTGTTGTTTTTCACAGTACCTGCATCAGAAGACAAACACAAAAGCACAAAAACTCTCAAATGCATCTTTGCAGTTTATTTGTATATTAGTTTACAATTCACTGCACATGAGATTGCTGTATGTCCACATTCAGTGCCTGAATCCATCGCACACATATTAAACAAAGGCAACTTGTGCTGTGATAGGTGTTTCAATCAAACAGAGTGAAAATGATCCTTGTTTATAATGACGCTATGAAATTCATGCAAAGGTTCTTTATGTGGTGCAGATGGATAAAGACAAACACTGGTTGTGGCATTCATTAAAACATGAACAATTGCCTAAGACATCTCAAGCTAATATGCACAGTTATGCTGACGATAACAGGAATGTCTTGCACTTAAACTAAGACTTAGCAATGTGTGTAGTGCATTTCCAAAAGATATTGCTCCAAAATCCATTAATGCTACTAAATTGCTCCTCCAACATCATTAACAACTCATCCCTTTATATACGAGCGCACACGTTTGTCTCACATCAACATTTCAGCAACAAACTCACCGTTTTTAATACCCAAAAGCATTCAAAACATTTAAAAATGAGTGCAAAATGTATGTGTCCTGTGTAATTGGATATTTTGCATTTTGAAACGATATTTTGCATTTTGAAACGATGGACATTCTGACGTTCTCTAATAAAACCAAAAACCTATTTTTAAAGGGAAAAAACATCTGAAATGTTACTCAGATGTAAATGTGCTGAAATGTCAACATGGCTCATAACCATAACACTAAGTCCAAGCGTCAGTTGATTTAGGAATAGAAAGCAGTAGATAAACCGATAAATCTGCCTGTGTATCACTATATCAAAAACTGTCACGGATTCAAAAACCACCCCGAGTATGAGTCTCCAGCCAAAATGGATGAGTACAGCACATTTATAAACAGAGAGGTCATCAATCTCCCTCCATTCCTGAATATGATATAGTTACAGCTGACGCGCTTGTCGAGTGGGTTATACGACCAGTCATACCGCGAGAAAGAGTGCAGCGGTCGAGAATCATTCAGCCCAATGAGTAGTGCAAGCTTTTCCAAAAGGCACTGGAGTGTACTGGAAAATATCAATCATCTACATATTCAAAAAGCACCAAGTGGAAAAACAATAAAAAAAGAACACAATCCACAGTTCAAAACATGCAAATACATCAAATGAATTGACACTGGTTGATATTGTAATTAAAACCACGATCTGTGGCATTTGTTAAAGGCACCTAATGTTAAACTGATCAAGCATCCCATAAGAAAAGAATAAGTCCTGGTATTTCTGGTGGCTTCCAACCTTATCAACAAGCTTGTGTTCATCATTTAAAGATTTGAGAATTCTGAAGGCACTATCTGTATCAGAAATGTCCCTTAATACCTTGCATATCCAGCAAATATTTTTGGCATGTGAACAAACACAGTTTCATGTGCTTGAAAGTGCCAAACAATTTGTGGTAGTACTAAAACATGACTTGAAGTGTACACAAAACCAAATTGCTCAAAAAAGTAAAATATATTAATCTTAAAAGCACAGTATATGAGGTTGCTGCATTTTTGGTGTACATGCATGCTTCAGTGATAGCTGCAAACTGCTCCTCCAGACCCTCCTGCTCCTCTAACAGAGACTGGATTGTTCTTTCACACTTCCTCGTAGAAGGCCATTTGAGCCATGTAGGCTGAATTTCTCTGCAACAAACAGACCCGGCATAATAAGAACACTGTTACAGTCTTCTGGGGAATGCAAACCATTTCATGATGGGAAAAAAATGACCCTATCTGCTGACTAAATTCTATTAAACATGCATGCAATTTGACAGTAAAGATCCACTTTGTGGGCACATTTCTAAACTATATACAATAAATAAATATTAAAATAAATAATTAAAATCCTTATTTAACCAATAGATGCAGCCTTTCAAAAACAAAAACTAAAATCTTACTGACCCCCAAGCTGTATTGAATATATCAGTAATGTCAGCAAGATTTTTATATTTTTGAAAGAAGTCTCTTAAAGAGGTCCTATGATGCGATTTCAAGTTTTCCTTTCTCTTTGGAGTGTTACAAGCTATTTGTGCATAGATAAGATCACTAAAGTTGCAAAGACTAAAGTCTCAAAACCAAAGAGATATTCTTTATAAAAGTTAAGACTTGACCATTCCCACCTAAAACGACTCATTCAAATACGCCCCATGTGTCTACGTCACGATGTGGGAAGATTTGGAAAACACCGCCCAAATGTATACGCAAAGAAAGAGGGTGGAACTATTATTCTCGCTGTAGTATTGTTGCTGCCGCCGGCGCCATGTCATGCAGACGCTGTGTTTCGTTGTGAAAGCAGAAGTACTTTATTTGGCCGACCAAAAGAGGATAAAACTAGAAATCAGTGGTTAAGTTGTATTCACAACACTGTTCCAGAACAGTTCAACCCAAATATTAAGAGTGTGTGCAGCGCATTTTACGGAGGACTATTTCCTGAACTCGGAGGAGTTGCCTACAATGCTGGTTTGCACAAAGGCTGTTTCTATAAAGTGGGGATATTCCAACTTTGCAAGGACAGTCTGGCGCTTCTGACTCACAGCCTGCAAGTACGTTTCTGCTACTGACTATTCAAACACGAGTTTTGAGCAGTGTAGAGTAGTGCTTGTTGTTTGTCGTTTCTCCGATCACAAATGCAGACATGGTAATGTTTACACAACGCAATGCATCGTGACGCATAAAAAGACAGTACAAGTCAATATAATCAGGAATTATGTCCCTACTGGATGCAACAAATGCCTCGTTTATAATGGGTTTTTTTTATTGTTTTGTGTCGTCGCGCCAGGACACGGCATCACAATACGGTAAGGGGCGTAACATTTCCGTCTCAGGCTTGAGGTATTCGGCCAATCACAACACACTGGATAACAGGCCAATCAGAGCACGCCTTGCTTCTCAGAACGATGAGCTTTGTAAAAAAAATCGACGCGTTTCAGAGCGGAGCATAGAGGAGCAACAATAACGTACAATATGTGGAAAATAATGTGTTTTTTTAACCTTAAACCGCATAAACACATTGCATTACACCAAATAATGTTATTTTTAGTAACGTCATATGACCCTTCAATGCTCACCAAGGCTACAAATGAAGTAAAAACATTGCATAATATTACGTTACAATGTTTTAAATTATAGTTTATTTCTATGATAGAAAACTGAATTTTCAGCATCATTACTCCAGTCTTTAGTGTCACATGATCCTTCAAAAATCATTCTAATATGCTAATTTAGGGCTCATTTCTTATTTTTATATTATTTGTTAAAAACAATTAATTTTTTCATGATTGTCTAATAAATAAAATAACAAAAGAGCAACAATTATTTGAAATATAATTAGTTTTTACATAATAAAAGCCTTTACTTCACTTCTAAAACATTTAATGCACCCCTGCTGAATAAATCCTACTGACCTCAAACTTCTGAATGGTTGGTTTAGCTATTTTAGTTATTACTGCAGGAAATTCAACCCCAAAATGTTTGATATATTACTTATCCATGTATCGAAGGTTATTCCAATAATATATATATTTTCCAATAAATTAGTTGCAGTGAGCGTTCATTATGTCTGAGTGTTTCTTACATTGCTTTGAGGAATATAAGGAGGTTCAGCATAACTCCTGAGACTGTAGAGTCCAGCCTGTTGCTGCTCTTCCAACTTCAAGGATTCAATCTCTGATTTGAGCTCCTTCAGCTGGTCTTGAAGATGTTTGCTCTTCTCCATGTACTCTAGCCTGACACACGCATACACAAGAAGACAGCAGTATATATTTAGCTTCAATTTTCAATAGTTCTTCAGACAGAATGTGATCAAGTGCGTACCGTTCTCTTTCAATCTCCATGGAAAGTCTTTTCATATCTGAGTCCTTGAAGTCCATTCTGATGGAGCTGTTCATGTCTACAGTCGTATCTGGACTCTCTGGCCCAGTGGGTGGAGGAGGGTTGGAGTATGCTGCTATTAACTGAGTGCATGACACAAATGACAAGTTTTTAAAACATACCAAGCATGATAAACAGCAGAATACTTCTCTAGCATGTCATAGCAGTATTACAGGGTATGTTGATTTGGTGATCTCCAGGAGTTTCTGCTTTGCCCTCCGTTCTGCATCTTTAGCCTCGTTCAGATCCTGTTTCAGGTGGTCTGCCTCCTTCAATCTGAACCACAAAATACAAGACAAGAATTGAACTTAATGTCTCTGTCATACTTGATTCCGGTTGTAAAAATCACAGCACTGAGTATCGCAAAGTTTAATCGCAATCGCAACATATAATCATTGCAGTTAATAGTGCTCACCGTCTGTTTGATTACGTGTAATTTGTAACTAACTGCATGATTCTTACTGTACATTTCTGCCATAGTCACCACTAATAACCTACTCCTAAATATACTGTAGAAACTGCTTTACAAAGATTGGTATCGTGAAAAGCGCTATACAAATAAATTTGAATTGAACTGAATTTAAGTATTTTGCAGTATCTGCTCATTGTAATTGGGATAATGAGGGAATAACGCACACCTGGCCATGGAACAGCTGAGAAGCCAATTGTCCCATTACTTTTGGTCCCTTCACAAGTGGGAGGCACATATGCAAACTGTTGTAATTCCTACACCGTTCACCTGATTTGGATGTAAATACCCTCAAATTAAAGCTGACAGTCTGCAGTTAAAGCACATCTTGTTCGTTTCATTTGAAATCCATTGTGGTGGTGTATAGAGCCAAAAATGTTAGAATTGTGTCGATGTCCCAATATTTATGGACCTGACTGTAATTACAGCATTTTTTTGTGTGTAAAACATTTTAATGAGTGTGATATTAATATTAAAAACTATATTAAAAAGAGGAAACCACTCACTGCTCCTAATTTCGGTTTACTTAATTAATTGAAAAACTTAATTAATTGAAGAACTGAATATTTACACTGGCGGCCAAAGATTTGTAATAATTAAGAGTTTTAACTTTTTTTATTAAATGTTATTTATTCCTGTGATGGCAAAGCTGAATTTTCAGCAGGCATTACTCCAGTCTTCGTTGTTTCATTATCCTTTAGAAATTATTCTAATATGCTGATTTGGTGCTCAAGAAACATTTCTTATTAATGGCTCTTATGATCAATGCTGAAAACAATTTTTGCTGCTTAATATTTTTGTGGAAACCATGATCATTTATTTCATGACTCCTTGATGAATAGAAAGTTAATTGAACAACATTTATCTGAATTATAATATCTTTGTAACATTGTAAACATCTTTACTGTCACTTCTGATCAATTTAATGTTTCCTTTCTGAATACAAGTTTAAATTTCTTTTTTTATTATTGTACATACAGTGGCATGCAAAAGTTTGGGAACCCCTTGCAGAATCTGTGAAAATGTGAATAATTTTAACAAAATAAGAGAAATCATACAAAATGCATGTTATTTTTTATTTAATACTGTCCTGAGTAAGATATTTTCCATAAAAGATGTTTACATATAGTCCACAAGATAAACAAACAGCTGAAATTATTAAAATAACCCCCTTCAAAAGTTTGGGAACCCTTGGTTCTTACTACTGTGTGTGGTTACCTGGATGATCTACGACTGTGTTTTTGTTTTGTGATGGTTGTTCATGAGTCCCTTGTTTGTTCTGAACAGTTAAACTGAGCACTGTTCTTCAGAAAAATCCTCCAGGTCCTGCAGAATCTTCAGTTTTCCAACATCTTTTGCATATTTGAACCCTTTCCAGCAGTGACTGTATTATTTTGAGATCCACCTTTTCACACTGAGGATGATTGAGGGACTCAAACACAACAATTAAAAAAGGTTCAAACATTCACTGATGCTCCAGAAGGAAACACGATGCATTAAGAGCCGGGGGTGAAAACTTTTTGAATTTGAAGATCCAAGGTAAATTGTACTTAATTTGTCTTCCAGGAAACATGCAAGTAGCTTCTGTTGCTTCCAAAGGGCTGTACTAAATGGAAAAAAATTATATTTCTACAAAATAAGAAAAATTTGGACATCTTCATTCTGTTCAAAAGTTTTCACCCCCGGCTCTTAATGCATCGTGTTTCCTTCTGGAGCATCAGTGAATGTTTGAACCTTTTTTAATTGTTGTGTTTGAGTCCCTCAATCATCCTCAGTGTGAAAAGGTGGATCTCAAAATAATACAGTCACTGCTGGAAAGGGTTCAAATATGCAAAAGATGTTGGAAAACTGAAGATTCTGCAGGACCTGGAGGATTTTTCTGAAGAACAGTGCTCAGTTTAACTGTTCAGAACAAAAATGGGACTCAAACACAACCATTACAAAACAAAAACACAGTCGTAGATCATCCAGGTAACCACACACAGTAGTAAGAACCAAGGGTTCCCAAACTTTTGAAGGGGGTTATTTTAATAATTTCAGCTGTTTGTTTATCTTGTGGACTATATGTAAACATCTTTTAAGTAAAATATCTTAGTGTACTAAATAAAAAATAACATGCGTTTTGTATGATCTCTCTTATTTTGTTAAAATTATTCACATTTTCACAGATTCTGCAAGGGGTTCCCAAACTTTTGCATGCCACTGTACCTCAAATGTTTGAACAGCAGTGTATCATGATTTCCATACACATATTAAGCAGCAAAAACTAATTTCAACATTAATAAAAAAAAAAAAAGTTTCCTGAGCACAAAATCGGCATATTAGCATATTAATGATTTCTGAAGTATCATGTGACACTAAAGACTTGAGTAATGGCTGCTAAAAATCCAGCTGTCATCGCAGAAATAATTTACATTCCAAAATACATTATATTTTTTATCAAATAATTGCTGCCTTGGAGAGCATTATAAAAAAATCTCAATATTCCAAGTGTATATTAATATTCAACTATTTAACTAAGTTGAGTTCATTAACATGATCATGAGTTCATTAACATGATCATTTTGCTGTAAAGTTAGTATCCAGAATCTTCACTGGTACTGGTATCAACTACTGACAACCCTACTGGCCCACCTCCTCTCCGATTGCTCAACAAGCTTAACCGCTAGTTGTTCTGCTTCTCTCATCTTCTGCTCCATCAGTCTCTTCTCCTCTTTGGTTTTGAGGGCTGTGACCTCCAGCCTCTGCCTATCCTGTTCTGCTTCAGCTGCTTTGTGGGCCAGTAGTTTGGCCTCCTCCTCTGCGATCTGAGCTTTCTCTGCAAGAAGGTCAGCTGTCTCCTCGGAGCGCAGCTACAGAAAGGGAGACAGATAAGAAAGGCTTACCGGATCAGGCTCAGGGAGTCTCAGAGCATGGATGGAATTCTAATGGGAGTCCAGGACAATAGTCTGGACCTTAATAGCTCTGCAGTTCATCTCAAATTTACGTCTGGACCACATACTTTTATACCTCTGGGGCTATGAGGACATATATTACAAGCTGGCGGGGAACAGAAAGTAAACTATTTGGCATCACTCAATTTCAAGCTTGGCAAAACCCTCACTAGAGCTTCATTGGCCATTCGAGCCTCGTCCTGTAGCTGGAACAGACGACGCTCCATGTCTTCTTTCGCTCGCTCTGCTTCCTCCCTCATCTGCTTCTCCCGTGCAAGAATCTGACGTTCAACCTAAACACACAGACAAACACACACACATAAGACAAAGGGAGAAATCTTGCACAAGATAATACAAGATGACACTGAATACTTTTTAAAAAATCTGATTGATTCATGTACATGTTTTTTTTTTTCATATTATTCAAAGACATTGCTTATGGTTTCCAAAGCCGCATTTATTTGGTCCATAATACAGTAAAAATGTTAGCTGTAATAATATTTCACAATATTAAAATAACTCTTTTCCATTTGAAAATTAATTTATTTCTTTGGTGGCAAAGGTGAATTTTCAACAGTCATTAATCCAATCTCCAGAATCAAATGATCCTTTACAAATCATTGTAATATGCCAATTTGATGCTCAAGAAACATTTTTTGCTACTTTTCTCAATGTTGAAAACAGCTGTGCTGTCTAATATTTGTTTGGAAATATTATTATATTTTATATTATTTTTTCTTTGATGAATAGAAAATTCAAAAGAACAGCATTAATTGAAAGAGAAATATCTAAAACATTTTAGTTAAAACATTCTTTACGGTCACTTTTGATCCATCGAATGCATCCTTGCTGAAAGAAAATATTAATTTCTATTATATTAAATTTATAACAGAATTTAAATTAAAGTTTTCTCTTATTATTAAAAATGTACTGACCCCAAACTTTTTAACAATAGTGTACTTTATTCTGCCCATACTGAAGTTAAACCTTTAAGTTAGTACATATTGCCTCAGTGTTATTGTAATTTTTACAAGTGTACTGTTCATTATATTTAATGAATACTCAATTAGCATAATAAACATTAAATGAATAATTCAAGAGAACTGAAGAGAACAAATCACAAGAAATGTAACACCACAAAGCTGTATCATAAATGAACAAGGTTAATGACAATAAACATTAAACTAATGAATGGAAGTGAAAAATGATAGACCTTTTTCCTGGCCTTCTCCTCTTTGGCCTGCGCCTTCATCTGTTGGACCTCTATGGAATCCACCTTCCTCCTCCTCATGAACAGGTCGTGGTTACCAATACACAGCTGTAAGATCTAATTTATATAAATGACATTAGTAACTATTTTGAAACACTTTATTACAGAAACACTTATGAAAGTAACTCACCAGTTTGTTAACTCTGAGCTGAGAGGAGTAGAATTTAAAAACTTCCCTTTTCTTGTCCAATGGTTTGATAGTAAACTGAGAAGAGACACATACAATATATTTAAGCAATTCTGAATCATTAACTAATTAGGCTGTATTAACAATTATTGTCATTTAATGTTCTGTGTTTTATTGTAAGGTGTCCGTGTGTGTCATGTAAAGCACCTATAAATAAAATGTAAATTAAATTAAATTAAATGAAAAATAATATTTTTGGTGAAGAATTTCCTCTCCACCTCTTTCTCGCTGTACGAGATGTTTCGGATTCCACTCCAGGGGAAGGATTTGTTGGGGCTGAGCTTGTTGTTGGGGCTGTAGATGTGAAGGCCCTGAGCATCAACTCCAAGAAGCAGCTCTGTGTCCCTCTTGTTCTGCTGTGAGGTTTAGTAGAGATTTAATTCATCATTTATAATTCAACTATAATTTAGTGGTAACTACACACAAGATACATTAAAATATACCAAGAGAAATGCAATCATTCCAACTGATCTCAATTTTTAATAGCAATAAACACAGTGGGATCCAAAAGTCTAAGACAACCAGAGACAACCAAATGCTTTTATTTTGCATTTAATGTTTTTTTTTAATACATACATAAATATTTTAAATTAATTATTCTTTTTTAAAGTATCAAAATACCAAATGATTTGTGGACCGCACTGTAAATTGAGTTTGGCAGAGGTTAGCTTTCTCCCAACCAGTGAACAATAAAGAAATATTTTAAGAAATAAAAGTAGAGACTTACTGTAATAGAAAAGTAACTAACTCCATACATCTCTAGATCCTGTGCTATTTTTAGATACTCCATCTCAGCCTCATCCCTACAAACACAAAACAAATGTACTGTGTCTTCTACATCCAGGCAATTTACATGGACACCACAGGATATGCACAGTCTTACCTTGTGATATTTCTGTGTTCAGCGTACCAAGCTGTTATCTTCTCTTCCCACATGTCTGGTGTCATCTGGTACTGCATCAGCACCTGGACAATACAAGTCATGTTAATGAATGCAAATGCTGGTGATTAATAAATTAACCCATTCTCAGGTGGTACAGCCATTACTCACTCTTTTGGGCAAGAGCTCATCTTGAGCTAAAAAACCTGGCTTGTGAAAGTTTGGATCATAGTCCCCATACTGCAGAAAGGAAGACAAACAGGAAATATTTAATCGACACTATATAATTAGATGCATCCTTTGATTGAAAACTGATATGGAGACCTACCTTGGCTTGAACAGCATATGACGCCAAAAGAACAGAGGCTTCTGGAGAGCAAAATATCTCCTCATCTAGTATCTGCTTTTTGACCTTGGTAAAGAAACAGGAAGAGTTTTCATTTCAACTTTAGGAGACAAGATAAATCATTGCAAAACCCAAAAAGAGGTTTCTGTAGAGCGGAAAAGACGATCATGGACAGATATCATGCCAGATTCACAAGAACAACTCCCACGTACTTGTAAGAAGAAGAGGTGCTGAGTAATTTCCTGAACGAGCTCATCCTCGACTTTCTCAGGAAAGAATTTGGCGAGAAAATTAAACGTTATCGGAGAGTCCTTTGGAACTTCTTGATCCAAAACCTAGGTGGATTTTAAAATCCAACAAACTTATCAGAGTAATTACTATATAAAGCTCTCAGTACCAGCTCTGCACTACATTACATCTCACCCGTTTATCAGGCTTCAGCCAGGCATAAGTGTCTTTCACTGTGTATCGAAGGCCAAAGAACCACGTTTCCCTCAAACCAATGGTCCGGCACACCAAGTCAAACAAATCTTTCCCTTTCCATTTGACCTATAAGACACAGATAAACATAAAAACATGAGAATACAGGCAGACATGCCAGACAGAAACCAAAACACAAAGTTTTGTATGTTCATTTACGTTTACCTCACAACTGAACTCCATTTCAGCATCCATGGTGCTGACTTTGACTTTAAAAGTCTTTGGTTGCTTCTTTTTTAGACCCAAAATAGACATTGTGACTTCTTAAGTACCTGAAAACAAAGAATTACTGTGAAATTCGAGCATATTTTACATAAATAAACATTTATTCATTAAAGCAGTTGTACAGCTGAGGAAATAATATGACTCTACAAAATAAAAATAAATAAAGGGAGAACAATTCAGAGTTATAAATAAATATTTATAAAAATATATATTTTAAGTATGTCAAATAATTAATTAAACACCACCTCATTTGCATTATCATTAGAGCAGCATTGCATCTAGCTATACTAAGTGCTACTTTCACAATTCACTTGGCAGATGCATGAGTCAGACGACCACAGGTAGGTCGCATACACGTTCTAATCATTTTCAAGAAAAATATGATCAGTTTTCATCTTTTTCTGAGTTATACACAGTCTGCCATGATATAGCGAAATTCAATAAAGCTTGAATTTCTTTCTTTAAACCTAACATGAAACATTGAGGTAACGTTAGCTAGCGTATATTTTCTCCGTTTGCAGCGGCGAAATGTCACATTAAACTGTAAAGAAAACATTTCAGAATATAGTTCTTAAAGATTTAGGAATGGAACCAGCTAAATATCACTCAGTTACCTTGAATAGGTTATGTGCTGAAACAGGCCCGATCCACGGCGAGGAGTTTCCAGTCTCTCCGCTAAACCACAACAACGCAACCCGGATTTGGTTTGCTCCCCTACATGGAAATCACTATAGAGCAGTCGAAAAGTGTTTAAAACTCTTTAAAAGCGTTCATTTTCTTATTAAACCATCAGCTGGGCGGTTGTGGAATATAATTCTGATGTTTTCTTGGGTAGAATGTGTTGGATAGGGGAGTTTGGGATACTTTGTTGTTGATTTTCTTTGCCGCCCTCTACTGGAAAGACGAAAAAAAACAATTTAAGGAATTTATTAATAATACAGTGATTTATGTGCACACTCTCAATGACATAACATTTGAATGAGAGACTAATGTAACTAAGTAAATTTGTATCACATAATTTATTAAGTTAGTTTAATGTGTAATGTTTTATTGGACGTATTATGTGACATGAGTTTCATATATTTGCATGTGCATTTACAAATGTGTATATGCATGATTTTATCCAAATGTAATCTGCAGTACATCTGTATGTGTACATGTACCTTTAATATAAACGGCATGTAAATGCATGGATTGTAAAGAGGTCATAAAAAATGTTCTGTAAGAAATTGCCCTAAATGACACCTGAATTTTTCCTAAAGGAATGGCAAACAGCAGTCGGACCTTTTCTGACGTGAGGAATGTGATCCTGTCAGCACATAAAAACACAGGGGCCCAAGATAAGGTCGGCTTCTATGATACCTGGGCTGAAAACTATGAGCAGGTAAACTTTAGGCACCAGTACTTTTCCCAGCTTTTTTTCCAGTAAAACTATTTTCATCTGTGATTTGCTTTCTCAGGATGTAGCGCTGCTGGATTACCGTGCCCCCTTGTTAGCAGCTGAGTGTGTGAGCTCATTTTTCAGAGGTGACCGAGAGAAGGCCGCTGTCCTGGATGTGGCCTGTGGAACAGGCCTAGTCTCTGCACATGTAAGCATTGCTCTATTTGAATTCTGGTGGGCACAAGACAACATGATAAACCTGGTAAAGCGAAGAGAGAATTTTTTTTCTCAATCCCTTTTGTTTGAGGAAAGCTGAAGAAAATGGGGTTTCGTCATTTTGTTGGAATCGATGGAAGTTTGAAGATGCTGGAGTTGGCAAAGAAAACTGGACTTTATCAGCAGCTTACGCCATGTCTGCTCGGTCAAGATGAAATTCCTGTTGAATCTGGTAACCATGCTGTGGATTTGAATGCTTTTACTGTCAATCTGTTTTTCTTATCAGATATGCCTGTTTGCATGTCATGGTGCAATTCCAGACTGTTGTAATAAAGATAACCAGTTACACAGTTATTAAAACCATAACTTTGTTTTAAACAATTTATTAGTTCAGTAGGATATTCTGGACATAAAGAACACACATTTTGATTCACCCGTGTTTTAGGTGTTATAACTAATAACCTGTATCACAAAACATGCCTTTTTTCTCTTTCGTCTCAGAAACATATGATATTGTTATAATTGTTGGAGCACTAAGCGTTGGGCAGGTGCCTTTAACAGTCATCGGAGAACTCTTGGATGCTACAAAACCAGGTAACTTGTGCATTTCACAGCTGCATTCGAAAGCTGAAAAATGCTGCCTCTGCAGGCCGTATACAGAGATAGGAAGGCAAAAAGGCACATCTAAATACAATGATCCTATCACATTTCGCTTGTGTCATATCCCACAATCCTGTGGGTTCAATCCCATGACAGTTTAGCAGTCCGAAAGTTGTCCTTGGTGGTCAGTTTGTGTGTAGATATATGTTTTCCAACAACTGTTTCCACTTTTGGTGCCATTTCTAGCGAGAAATTAGTATTGTAGTAACTAAATATTGGCTTAGTTATCACAAAAGCTGTCCTTAATTAGTTGTAGATCATTAAACTATTATGCTGCCTCAGAGGCCCATCCAAAATCAGTTTCCTGCACAAATCACTGCAGTCAGTTGCCTAAGCTTTCAGACAAAGCCCACAGTGTTAATATTTAAGAACTTTGTGGTTTTATTAATGTGATGTCATTGTTGCACATTTGGATGCATACAGAACATGTAAATTTCAGATATTTTCCTAAACTCCGTCATTCTCTGTAACAGGTGGCTATGTGTGCATGACTACAAGAGGGAACACTGATAACCGGGACTACAAGGCTGAACTGGAGAAAATGATCAGAGCACTTGAGGAAGAGCAGAAATGGAGCCGTGTGGCTGTAGTTGAGTTGGAGGAGTGGGAGAAGGCCATTTCAGAACAGGACAGCGGGTACATTCCAGGCACCATTTATTTGTATCAGAAAGGTTTTAAATGCAGTCCATGATGTTAGGACCACACAAGGGAAACACAATGACCAAATATGCTTAATAATCCATGCAGCTATTCTAAAGAGTTCTTATTCCACCAGCAGGTGGTGGTATTTATTCCTTATATATATTCCTTGTTTTGAAAATACTTTTGTTCCCCAGAGAAGCACCTGACAAGAGAAAAGCTTAAATGTGATCTATTTGTTTGTTTTGGCACCAAATTATTTCACCTGGCACTGGTACACAGTGCAGACATTTGAAAAACGTTAAGATTTTTGTTCAAGTAAAGTCCATGAACCTAAACGATTTTGTGAGAAAATGTCTAAGGTGTGTGGTAACAAATTTAGGTTAGGTGTAATAATTCCCCAGTTACAGCTAACCTTTCAGTTTGCCACTCCTTGATACTCCGACCGCTAACCTTTTGAAATGGCCATTTCCGCTGGTGTCATGCAGCACAAATAAAGCACACAAACAGATTACAGAGCGTGTACTCTGAATAAGATTATTTTACAAGAACATTTCCAGTTTAAAAGGTTGTTGTTGAAATCCAGTGTTAAAATTGCATTATACTGTATGCGACTAAATAAAATTAAAATACATTTGTTTTTGTGTCAGTTAGACAATATTTCAGAGAGAGAGATATAAGTATTGTGTAAGTAAATGAACTCATTCCAAAATAACACAGTGTAGACATACAATTTTAATAGTTTGTAATTCCTTTTATAAACATTCAGAACAGGTTCACAGTGTTCTGCCTAAACAAATATTACAAGGGCATATGCAATGGCATTCAGGAATTATTGACTATACTTCATAACTTGTAACAGCTCATTCAAATTAAATTTCAAGCACAATGGATAAACATTAAGATTTTTATTTTGGTTTTATCTCTACAGCTTATGCTTCACTACAGCACATTCTTTTGAACTCTTTTTAAACACTCTGTGCCTCGACAAAATGCAAAGTGCTATCATGAGGTGATACTTTCTGTTGAACCGGTTTGGCCTGGATCTGCCGTTTCATTCAGTGCTTGAGCTGACATACATGAAAGAGTAACAATGAAGAGAGTGTTCTTTTCCCTCCCTTATAACATTTGAACCGAACCATTGTCCATCTCTGAAAGACCACCTGTGTGGCCAAGATCATAGCAGTGCTTTTATATGTCTGTTTCAACTAGAAATATGTTCATTCTAGTTTCCTAGCAGGAAAACAACATAATATTTGAATGAAACTGACAAATTTGTTGAGGAGGCGTCAGCTTTTTTTACACTACAAAGGAGAACTGGGCTAAATACAGTGCATGACATTGATGGAAAAACATTTTCCTGTTTACAATCATGAACATACATCAAATGTACACACATTAAAGACATAAAACGTATAGAAGCTATTAAAATAAACTATAAAACAGCATAATAATCATGACTACTGAGGTCTGGGTGTAAGTTACAGTGCAAATCTTCATCTTGATCAGCTGCACTTCAGAATAAACTAACTGAGATCATTATCAGTTTTACATAATAGTAAGGTTCAGCCACTAACATATTCTTCATTTTATCACACATTCTTCATATTTACAGTGCTATGGCAGATATATGACTGCCCAAGTGCATGTAAGTCCTTCAATCAGCACAAATTTTGCAGTTTCTAAGCATCTCCTTGTTCAAATGTATGTTTTGGGAGCATCTTCAGTCTCACTAGGTTCAGAGGCAACCAGTGTCTGATCCAAACCGTCATCAATCAGCTGGGACTTAGTCAACGCCCCCTCGTCCCACTCAGACTCTGGCATCAGTTCAGCTCTGGCAATCTGAGACTTTGTAGTTGACGGCATGCTCTGGTGGGAGCCCACCGAAGGAAGTCTGCCCTGAGTTAAAGGAGCTTTCTGACTCCATTGGGACCTCACAGATGGAGCGCCACTCTGCAGCGACCTCACAGACATGGGCCGCATCCTCTGGGAGCCCGCTCTGCTGGACCCTGCCTGCGAAGAGCGCACGATCAGGTACTTCACTGAACGGCCACTTCTGTCGTCTTCTGTTTTTTCTTTGCAGATAGTGGTGCAGAGCATTCCTCCACCCAAAATGAGAATGATGGACGCACCCCAACCAACATAAATGGCACCACCGATCTCCCTTCGCTGCGAATCAGCCATCAGTGGGTTGTAAAACGCTCTCACCACAATGCCAGCCGACCAGGAGACGGGGATCAGGCAGAGAACTCCGGCGACAATCAACGTGACGCCAGCTGCAGTGGCGATCCTGGCTTTGGATCTTTTGGATCGGTCCATGAAGATAGTGCACTTTCCTCCGATGAAGGCTAAAACAAGGCCCCCTGCTCCCAAAAGGATCGCCATCACCATGAGGGACCGGGCGGCCTGAAGATCCGTGCCTAGCGCGAGCGTGGACTCGTACGGTTTGCACTGCATTTGGCCTGTGCTTTGGATCACACAGCTCATCCAAATGCCCTCCCACATGATCTCTGAGGTTACAATGGTGGTTCCAATGAAGGCCGTCACACGCCACATTGGCATGATGCAGGACATGAGGGCTCCCACCCATCCCAGTAGGGCCAAGGCGCTCGCTAACATGTGCATGCCTAGAGAAGCCATCTCCCTGAGGTTCAGTTATCCACATCCACAGCTAAACCAAGGCCTCTTCTCGCCAGTTAAAGCCTTTTTGAAGGTCGTGTGGCGTTTCCTTCTTTACTTATTCCTGTCTGCAGCTCAGCTTTCACTCTGGTGACAGTGATGAGGTGTTTATATGCTAAAAAGAGAGAGAATGGCTGAGGAGGCGTGTGCAGTTAAACAAACCATGCCTCCATTTGTCCGCACGCTACCAGACTAACCAGATTCCTTCTTCTAGCCATGGACTATATGGGCGGGTCATGTAAAAAGAGGTAGATGGGCTACTGTTTAGTTGGGAATTTGCCTTAGACTTTTGAAAAGGGCTCAGGCGTTTAGGTATCCACATGCAGTTTCGATCTCACGCTTTTGTTTTTCTGTTTGAGGTTTTAGAGATTTGTTTGAAGCTCTGACCACCAAGGCAGACTCTATATCTGATTCTATAATCATTTGTGTATAAATGAAAATGGATGAAAATTCTGTCATCGTTTACTCACTCACTCACTTACGTTTTAAACCTGTATGACGTTTCTGTGCAAGATACTAATAGATATTTTGAAGAATGTTGGTAGCCAAACAGTTTTGACTTCACTGATGTCTCTCAAAATATCGTTATTAATTCTAAGAAAGAAATTCATAGAGGTTTGGAATAATATAAGGGCGAATAAATGATTACAAAATTCATTTTTGGGTGAACTATCACTTCTGAATGATTGATTGTGCTACTATACTGCCATTCATTTATGATGCACATATAATGGAAGACAAGGGTGGTAACTAATTTAAAAAGTAGGTTTATAAGTTGTAAAAGTTAATGATTTGAATGCCAAACAGGATTGTTGTGACTGTTTACAGTCTTGCTACTCACCTGTTTGCTTACTATAGTGAATGATTAGACATGATGAGTCACGGAGCGCTTATTTGAAATATTTTCCTAGAGATCTTAAAACAACAGTGAAGAGAATGCTAAAGTCGCTCATTACATTTAGATTTTGTTGTCATCATACTTAAGGGTTGAAACACTAGTTGTGAGTCATTACCTACCAAAAAAATTTGGTCACTTTCTTCCTGTTGCAATCTTAAGCATGTGGGAACACAGAGTCACAATGTTTGAGTACGATAATAATTTTTATTAAGTATACATTGCTACATGTTATATGAATAATGGCTATAATATGAGGTGAAACTATGAATATGGCGATGAGAATCACAGTTCAATAACAGGATTTTTCAAATTATCAGCAAAAGTATGCTATCAATGATTGGCTTACATTTTTAATAAAGAATAATGAAATGAAAAATATCTATTATTACACTTCTGTTAAGAAAATTGGGGGTCAGTCATTTTTTTTAAAGAAGTTAATATATTTATTTAGCAACGAATGCTTTAAATTGTTCAAAAGTCACATCAAAACAGTGAAGACATTTATAATGTTACAAAAGGTTTCTGTTCTTTGGAAATTTCCTTTCATCAAGAATCATGAATTTTATTTTCTCTATTGCTAAAAAATTATTTAAATAGAAAACAGTTAAATGAAATTGAAACAATAGTTCACAACATCACAGTTTTTGATCAAACAAATTCAGGCTTGGTGAACAACATAAGAGACTTCTTTGAAAAAACCATGCCAACACACTGACCCCAAACATTTGAATGCTGGTTTATATTATGTGAGCAATTATGTTGTATGAAAGACAAAACAAAGTATTTTGAACACACAGTGCTATTTGTTGTCAAATTCAACATTTTTTTTGTGCTGAGACAAAACTCCTGGGGCAAGGAGGGTCTCAAGGATACAACTGATGGAAGCGACAAAACATTTCAGCAGCACTTTCAAAATACATATTTTGATTTGCACATTTCTTCAATTAATATACCATGAAAACTTTTTGAACACGTTTAATGCATTTCTATTATGTGGCAATGCATATTTCATTACTCAAGCAATGCTTTTCATCTTAATTTCTTACTGTTGTATGAATCAGTTCCTCTTCATCTCATTATCATTTGTTTAATCAGTCCTTCTTTTTATACATAAGCTTTGCTGCTGTCCACAGACCTGGCTTTTGAATACATCACATTATGGCGATCATCCTCACGCGGAGGGCACGAGCTGCAGAGGAGTCCTCCACCCAGAAGAAGCAAACCTGCAGAAGCCCAGCCAATGTAAAGCGATTCCCCAAGCTCCCTCTTCTGACCTTCCACCAACATCGGGTTGTAGAAGTCCCTGATTATGGTATTCGCAGTCCAGCAGACAGGGACGAGGACAAGAAGTCCAGCAATGATGAAGATGACGCCACTGGCGATAGCGACCTTCGCTTTAGACGCCTCGTCTTCCACAAAGTTGGTGCACTTTCCTCCTACGATGCTCAGGATGATTCCAAACACCCCAGCGATGATGGCGACGATCACCAAGGCTCTGGCGCCCTGCAAATCTTGAGGAAGAGCCAGCAGAGAGTCGTAGACCTTACACTGCATCTGTCCTGTGCTCTGAACCACGCAGTTCATCCATAAACCTTCCCAAATGATCTGCGACGTCACAATATTGGCTCCAATGAAGGCAGACACCTTCCAGCTGGGCAAGCCACAGATGACAATGCTTCCAACGAAGCCGATCATAGCCAGGCAGATTCCCAAGAGTTGACATCCCGTAGACGGCATGTTTCTTAACTTGTTGCCTTGAAGGAATGAATACAGAAAGATGTTGCTGTTATCCCCAATGGTTGTTAGCTATGTCTCTGTATTGTTATATGTAACACTCTCTTAAGTAGGTATGGCTGTATACAAAAAATGGGTGAGGGAAACCAGTTTTAAGCTCTTTCCAGCCAGACTTGTTTCCTCCAACTACTGGCCAAGGCAAATGTTTAGACAAAGCTGCCAAACTAGTTTTGTTCAAATGGACCCACATAGGAAGCTGGAAATGTTTTGTTTTAAAACATTTTTTTTCTATAGTGAAGCTTGTGTTGTGTAAAAAGAAAATCTTTATTTATATACAGTTTGAATTTGAATGTCTATCTTCTCTTTGAATACACTACATTATTTTTAAAATTGGAACAGATTTTCAAACGCTAAGTGTCATATTTGGCGACTTTGAAAATTATTATAAAGGAAAAACAGGCATCATATAAGGATCACACACTACAAGCATTAGGCCAATCATTGATTGCATACTTAGCATTGACCAGTACAGACTATAAATCATGGCAAAAATCTGCATCCCAGTGTATTCCAGCCTCTATAGGGGGGTTATCTGTTCATAAGGTTTCCTAGGCCAAATGACATCACTTCCTGAATTCCAAAAAATGCTGATAATTACAAGAACTGTGGTAATATTTGAAATTAAATATAGCATATTGTGTAGGAATCATTTAAC
Organism: Barbus barbus; assembly: GCF_936440315.1. NCBI lineage: Eukaryota > Metazoa > Chordata > Actinopteri > Cypriniformes > Cyprinidae > Barbus > Barbus barbus. The sequence goes on from NC_136721.1 coordinate 12,041,398, forward strand.
ATAAAACAAAATATGAACCTAAAATTTATGTTATTGTGAGGCACTTACTATAGAAGTGAATGAAAATGCCGTAGTTTGCAAAAAGAATGCTGTTTCTGCATATTCATCTTCTTGTAGAATTTACTTTAGTTTCAGTCGAACACATCTGGCTGTATACTGTTATCATCACACTAAGTACTAATGTTTGAATCAATGAATTTTCAAAATATAATACAATTGGTGTATATGCATATTTGACATGATCACGTCTCTCTATCTCACACATTTCTGAGAGAGATGTTACCAAGTCTGCGGTTTTCCTGTGGAATTGGGGTATTTTTATACTGTTGTCATGGGGTTTTTTTCAGACGCGGGTTGAAGCGACCACCCCCGGACCGCCACGGAAAGCAATTGGGCTAGTTATGAGTAGCAATTGGGCTGGTTTTGGTACTCAGACCTGTCTGTCGTGCCTGCGGTCATGCTGATAACTAGCTGTCTGCAAGCAAGCAACATTGGTTGCTTTAGTGGGTTGTATGCAGTATGCTGACACAGAAACACCAAAACATTTCTGTAAGTTTTAGAAATGTTTTGTCCTCAATTAGCATATAACTTCTAATAGCATAGATTATATGGTTATGTAAATGTTTATTGGTTGATATATTACATCCACCCTCTTGCTCTTCTGTTTCTGTCACCTTCATGGGATGTCATCTTTTTATTTTCTGTACTTTAAAATATTCCACACAATAATCATAAATATTCTTGTGACTTATCCTTCAGTTAAACCTGTGCTAAAATATGCCTATAATTTGGATTCTCATTGAGTTCTCCTCATTGGAAAAAGTAAAACACAAATTAAATACATTTACATAGAAAGAGACAAGAATTACATGAATTATTCCTATTTATTTGACATTTTCACATTTTGGTCACATTTATATAAAATAAGATGAAATATTTAAAATATTGCCAGTTTGCTAGTTGGTAAATCTAAGGCAACCTGAAATCTTAAAAAATAGTTTAATAACTATATACATCTAATATCTGAACAATACAGAAGACTGTTTTTTTTTTTTTCATTTGAGCCTGCAAATCAATAAAATATTGTGACAAAATAAAGAAATATTTCCACACACTGCTGCACCAATTGCACTGCACTGTTCTTTTTAAATCTTCCTTTTATGGTTTTTAATATATAATTTTTCATTTAAGCTAATTTATTTATTTTTATTATAATTTTTATTTTATTTTTATGATTATTATTTTTCCTTTTTATGAAAACAGATTTTTTTTATCTTCTTTCTGTAAAGCATTTTTGTGAGATTATGTGACCCCACAAACATCCTGTGTCTAGGAACATTGTGTGCCTGTTTGAAGTTGTAAGAGCGAACGACTATTGACAAAATGAATGCTCTTCCTTGTTCTGCCTCAGGTTTTGGTATTTGAACAAAAAGAAACCAAAGCAAGAGGAGGAGAACATATAGAGTTTCCTGCTCAACTTGATTCTTCTTCTCAGTATGTCCACAATAAGGACGGATTCATGGAAAAATACACAAATCAATGATTTTAAGCAACAGCTAGCTTAAATTGAAAACACTGAAATTGACATGGTTTTACTAAAGCGATGGTTCATCCAAAATGAAAATTCTAGTTGTGTCCCAAATGATATACATGCACTAAACACTATGCACCCAAATATGTATGCTGTTTATTTGACATTTAATTGTTTTCATGAATCAATAGAGACTATGCCCAAAAAATGGTATAAAATGAGATGACAAACAAGTTTATTATTCGTACATGTTTTGTTCATCATGATAATCTTCACAAATGAACTTTTATTAATTTTGAAGCCTAAACAGCAGAAGTAAAAACCTAAATGAAGGCTAGAAACCACACTTGAACATCACTTTACAAGCTTCCACAAATGTTTTCCCTGAAGGTTTGAGTTAGAATAGTTTACGAGGCTGTAAAACAGGCTATTGAGTTTCAGTTTTCCTGTTCAGTGCAATGATGACTAATGTCCCTGACTTCCTCTGTAGTCTCATTTAGCCACTTGTTAGCAACCAACCACCATTTTTTTTTTTATAAAGGTAAGTGAAAGCTAAACAAAAACATACGAGTAGGTACTGATGCATGGAATAATACTGGAAAAAGTATTTTGTTGACCACAGTCCTTATTTCAGGCATTGAACCAAAACCCCACTCAAAAAAAAAAACCCCACTGACTTCAGGACAATGGGACTGGAGGTGCAAAATGCTAACTCATTTCTTGGTTTTTGCCTAAAAAAAAAAAAAGATACATCCCATTCACTGATCATCTTCATTTGCCTTGCAGCTGGCTATATGGTGCAGAGTTCACATAATGACATTTGATTTTATTAATATCTAACCACTGCAAAAACTGTTTTGACTATAGTCTTAATTTAGCCAGCTAATTTCTTTGGTCATAACTTTTTAAAGTCAGTTACGAAAACGTAGATTTTTCTTAGCTTCAAATAAGACCAATGAGAAAAAAAAACA